>NC_084617.1:25441347-25466347 GCF_033978795.1 Nerophis ophidion
GAATCGAATCGAAAAAAATCGATATGTTATGGAATCGTGACCACAAGAATCGATATTGAATAGAATCGTGGGACACCCAAAGATTCACAGCCCTATTAAACACAATTGTACACATTAGAAACAAAACATACTCATTAATCATGCACACAATCATTAAACACACACCAAAACAAAACACACAGTTGTACACACAACAAAATAAAACACAAATGTACACAAACCGAAATAAAACACAGAGTTGTACACACACCGAAACCCCCCCCCCCCCCCCCCACAATTGTACACACACCGAAACAAACAATCATTAAACACACACAGACACACACCTGAACTGCAGCAGAGCCCAAAAGAGGCCGCTGTTCCTTCCGATGGTTTGTTCGCCGGAGTTGATGGCGAGCACGTTGCCCTGAGCCGTCCACAAGACTGCAAGACACCGAAGGGTCAAAGGTCGCCTGAGGGCGCAGGGACGGCCGCCATACCTGCGGCGCCGATGCCCACCAGCACGGACGCAGTGTAGAAGCTCCAGGTGTACGGGTACACAAACATGGCGATGTAGCCGCTGCAGCGGACGACAAGGACGCTTGTTAGCGCCTCCAAAAGGGGCGGGGCTTGTGCAAGCTCACCTGTACAGAAGGCCGCTGAAGAACATGGCGAGCTGCGGTCCGATCACGGCGACCATGGAGGGCGCCAACAGGTTGGACGCGGAGAAAACGCCATAGATGATGGCCATGCTGCGGGGCGGCACCGGCACTCACACGAGGACCGACGCGGCCATATTGGGTGGGTGGAGCTTACCTGGTGTATCCGCTGGCGTGGAAGGAGGTGCTGTTGAAGCTCTTGATGACGGTTTGCTGCAGGGATGAAGAGGAGTCAGCTTCTGGTCTTCAGTCACGTGTTTGCCGCCTACCTCGATGTTGCCGCACGTCTGGAAGGCGGTGAAGATGAACATGAAGCCCACGCCAAGGATGACTATGTTCATCAGCTTCTTCCCTTCCGGACTCATTTTGAAGGATGGTCACCACTCCCTGGACATGAAGTTACCGGAACATCTGAAGAAGAAACCTAGAGCTCATTTTAGTACGTAAAGTGCTAGAAACTTTAATTCCATGACGTCATCTTTTTTTTTTTTTTACATTCCTAACGAGTACTTTTTTTTTTTTTAGAGGTGTTTCAGCAACTGAAAGTGACGTGAAAAAATATTTCTATGAAAAAGAACATTTATTTATCTTTATTTTGCCAGGCGAGTACAGCGACTTACCGAGCAAGGCGGCGGTTTCGGTTGAGCTTCTTGTTCGTCAGTTCGGACGCGGCTAGCAACTAGCACTTTGTCACCTATCGTCTCCCTGAAAGACCAGAATCCGACATGACGGAACCAAGGCGGGTTCTCCGAAGGTGTTCTCTTGCAGCCGACCTGTCCAAACCAGACGAGCTAGTCATGTGAGAACGTCAGCTGACTAGGACGCTGCTAGCTGTTAGCAGCTAACTGCTAGCAGCGTGTAGCATCAACGCTCGATGTACAACACATAAGGGGAACAATGAAAAGTAGCTCGAACCCATCCACATAGTCTGTAGATTTGCTGCTTTTTTTCTTTTTCTTTTTTTATAAACCTTTATTTATAGATTTCAACATTTACAAACAGTCGAGGAATACTAATCAAAGTACTGCCATATACATATATATATATATATATATATATACATATATATATATATATATATATATATATATATATATATGTATATATATATACACATACATACATACATACATACATATGGATACGTACATATACATATATATATATATATATATATATATATATATATATATATATATATATATACTAGGGGTGTAACAGTACACAAAAATGTTGGTTCGGTACGTACCTCGGTTTAGAGGTCACGGTTCGGTTCATTTTCGGTACAGTAAGAAAACAACAAAATATAAATTTTTTGGGTTATTTATTTACCAAATTTGTAAACAACGGCTTTATCCTTTTAACATTGGGAACGCTATAATAATTCTACCCACGTTAATCCACATTAAACTGCCTCAAGTTGTTGCTTTGATTAAATAAAATGACAAAACCTTTCTTGTACATACAAAAAGTGCAACATTAAACAGTTTCAAGTCAACTCATCATGCTTAATTTATCACAGCATTTGGGAAGCCTGTAGTTGACTTTAATTATACACACACACGCACGCACACACACGCACATACCCACAGCAAAAATGAGCTAACCTAACGCTAAAAGCTAATTAGCCTTCACCTCAACCAAGAACAATGAGAGAGCAGAGCTGCAGTTTAAGTTTCTAGAAGGTCAACGGGCTCATAGTGATGTTTGTAATAGTTGTGACTGGGAAGTGTTTTTTATAATTTGGGGAGTGTACGATGTCAGCTGCTCACCTGCTAAACACATATCTGCTCATCTCGACACCCGAGCACTGTCTCCATGCATTCTGAATACACCCTGCTGATTGTCTGTTACATCGCTCTGAATACGCCCTGCTGATTGGCTGTTACATCGCTCTGAATACGCATTGCTGATTGGCTTTGTATATAACCAATCAGATGGTTGTGTGGGCGGGACAATGCTGGGTGCTCACTGCTCGGACAGAGGCAGCTGCAGAGCAGTTTAAGACTTTAATTTACAAGCTCGTTCGATACACCCTCGTACCGAACCGAAACCCCCGTACCGAAACGGTTCAATACAAATACACGTACCATTACACCCCTAATATATAAATATATATATATATATATATATATATATATATATATATATATACATATATATACTTTATATATATATATATATATATATATAAATACTTTATATATATATATTTATACATATATATATACTTTATATATATATATATATATATATATATATATATATATATATATATATATATATATATATATATATATATATGAGTGGCCGTGCGCAACCCCAGGGGCCCTGGTTAAAATCCCCACCTAGTACCAACTTCGACACGTCCGTTGTGTCCTGAGCAAGACACTTCACCCTTGCTCCTGATGGGTGCTGGTTAGCGCCTTGCATGGCAGCTCCCTCCATCACTGTTTGAATGTGTGTGTGAATGGGTAAATGTGGAAGTAGTGTCAAAGCGCTTTGAGTACCCTTAAGGTAAAAAAGCGCTATACAAGTACAACCCATTTATTTTTTTATTTATATTCAAACAAAGTGCAAAGCCATAGGCTCACTCAATTTCAGTATATAACTTTAGAGCTTTGGGTTGGATTTTATTTTGTGCACTGCATAAACTTGCTGCGCACAGAAAATGAGTGAGTGAAGTGAAGTGAATTATATTTTTACATCGCTTTTTCTCCAGTGACTCAAAGTGCTTTACATATTGAAACCCAATATCTAAATTATATTTAAACCAGTGTGGGTGGCACTGGGAGCAGGTGGGTAAAGTGTCTTGCCCAAGGACACAACAGCAGGGACTTGGATGGCGGAAGTGGGGGTCGAACCTGGAACCCTCAAGTTGCTGGGACGGCCACTGTACCAACTGAGCTGTACCGCCTGTGAGCACGCACACCTTAGAAAAAACATTGTCCTCAACTAACACCGGATCTGGAATCATTTCCTCTAGATTTGGCCCAATTCTGTGTGAATATGAGTGTGAATGTTGTCTGTCAATCTATGTTGGCCCTGTGATGAGATAGCGACTTGTCCAGGGTATACTCTGCCTTTCGCCCGAATGCAGCTGAGATAGGCTCAGGCACCCACCGCGACCCCAAAAGGGACAAGCTGTAGAAAATGGATGGATGGACTTCAATTTGGAACACAGCATCATCATTTTCACAGCTTTTTGGTTGTTAGAGTGAGAGAGTGTTTTAACGTAGAGTTCTAATTCTTTTTTAAAGGCACGAAAAACAGGTCGGGTATTGAGAAACATACATTTATGAATATAAAACTTAGCACTTTTTTTTCATACAGTTGAGCTCATAGGACCAGATAGTACATACTTGCCAACCCTCCCGGATTTTCTGGGGGACTCCCGAAATTCAGCGCCTCTCCCGAAAACCTCCCGGGACAAATTTTCTCCCGAAAATCTCCCGAAATTCAGGCAGAGCTGGAGGCCACCCCCCTCCAGCTCCACGCAGACCTGACTCAATGTTGTGACCCTCTTAAACAGGACAATACTGCCATCTACTGTACATAGAATAGAATGTAAATATATTCTACATTTAAGCAAAGAAAGAGCTATTTTGTGAAGGGAAAGCAAGGTTGGTGCGCGGCGAGGGTCTTACCTGCTGGGGGTTGTGGCTGGTTGCAGGGTTTCTGGAACAAAAGAGCCGTGTCATCCCCCCTTCCGTCCTCTCGTACCCCCCTTCCCCCTCCCTGTGTCTTCCCCTGTGTGTTGGTGACCCACAACCCCACCCGCTCTCGTTTGAACCCTTGTGTCGTGTCGCTACTCTGACCCAAAGCCGCCCTCTCACCCCATGCTTGGGACAAAGTCAACCCACTGCCAGCCCAATGACTGCCTGGATCGTCCTGCCTGTCAGCCTGTCTGTCTTCTCCATCACAGGAATATGGATAGTATATGCCATGGCTGTGATGAATCACCATGTTTGTCCCGTGGAAAACTGGTCCTACAACGTGACCTGCACAGAAGAGCTGCTCCGCCCAGGCTTTCCCAAGACCTGTTGCACCATCCAGGACATCCCCCTAATCAGTAAATGTGGTTCTTTCCCTCCTGAAAGCTGCCTGTTCAGCCTCATCGGCAATGTTGGAGCCTTCATGGGGACGGCGTGGCGCAGTGGGAGAGTGGCCGTGCGCAACTCGAGGGTCCCTGGTTCAAATCCCACCTAGTACCAACCTCGTCACGTCCGTTGTGTCCTGAGCAAGACACTTCACCCTTGCTCCTGATGGGTGCTGGTTGGCGCCTTGCATGGCAGCTCCCTCCATCAGTGTGTGAATGTGTGTGTGAATGTGGAAGTAGTGTCAAAGCGCTTTGAGTACCTTGAAGGTAGAAAAGCGCTATAAAAGTACAACCCATTTATTTATTTGAGTGCAGTCAAGAAACATGCATTAGGGAGTCTGTACTGAAGCCCACAGTAAAGAGACGTAGTTTCATCACGTCGCCTGGTTATTGACTCCAACCCAATATATTACACTATCAACGAGCAAAATGAAGAAATACTCTTGCAAGTTACAAAACAATTGGAAACAAGAATTTCAGTTTATCCAGGAGAGTTCGAAGAGGAAGGCGTATTTTGCCTGTAAATTTTGTAGAACAGACTTTTCCATTGAATACGGTGGCCGAACGGATATACTCAGCCATGAAGCACAAAGGGTCCGCAGCGCAGCATCGTTCACAACCCAGTATTATGGCCCGCCTCGCAAATTGGAGACCCGATAATGTAACTTATGCTGAGACAAAGATGGCTTTGCTGATAGCTGGAAGCAACATCCCGTTCTCATTTGCGGATGTCTACAACAAATCCGTGAAGGATGTTCCCAGAATCGGAGATCGCTCGCCAATACGCAAATGGCAGAACAAAGGTTACTCAAATAGTGAAAGGTAAGTGTTTTTTTTTTTAATAACCAGCAAGCACAGTACAGTTAGTAGAACAACTGTGTTTTTATTACTGTGTATTTGATAGGTGCCGTCGGAAATTCAAAAACGTCTTTTATTTATATATATAATAAAATAAATATATATAGCTAGAATTCACTGAAAGTCAAGTATTTCATATATATATATATATATATATATATATATATATGAAATACTGGAGTTGGTGAATTATACGCCACCCCTCTTAACCACACCCCCAACCACGCCTCCACCCCACCCCCGACCACGCCCCCACCCCCCACCTCCCGAAATTGGAGGACTCAAGGTTGGCAATTATGAGAGAGTACAATCCGACAGATTAATCAGCATTTAGTGTTGAGTGGGAGGGTGGGGGGTTAGGGGCAAAAGCTTCACCGGGGTCTTCAGGTGAGCCCCCTCCTTCATTGGTGTTTTGTTGATAGGCCCACGACACCTCCGAAGGGCTCAACGGCGACATCTGGCGTCCCAGCTGTGCCTCCCCCCCCCCTCCCCTGCCTTTACCCCTAGATCAGTGGTTCTCAACCTTTTTTCAGTGATGTACCTCCTGTGAACATTTTTTTAATTCAAGTACCCCCTAATCAGAGCAAAGCATTTTTGGTTGAAAAAAAGGGATAAAGAAGTAAAATACAGCACTATGTCATCAGTTTCTGATTTATTAAATTGTATAACAGCGAAAAATATTGCTCATTTGTAGTGGTCTTTCTTGAACTATTTGGAAAAAAAGATCTAAAAATAACTAAAAACTTGTTGAAAAATAAACAAGTGATTCAATTATAAATACAGATTTCTACACATAGAAGTAATCATCAACTTAAAGTGCCCTCTTTGGGGATTGATTGTAATAGAGATCCATCTGGATTCATGAACTTAATTCTAAACATTTCTTCACCCAAAAAAATCTTTAACATCAATATTCATGGGACATGTCCACAAAAAATCTAGCTGTCAACACTGAATATTGCATTGTTGCATTTCTTTTCACAGTTTATGAACTTACATTCATATTTTGTTGAAGTATTATTCAATGAATATATTTATAAGGGATTTCTGAATTGTTGCTATTTTTTAGAATATTTTTGAAAAATATCACGTACCCCTTGGCATACCTTCAAGTACCCCCAAGGGTAGGCGTACCCCCATTTGAGAATCACTGCCCTAGATGTCATTTAGCAGCCCAGTTTGGGTCCTTTCTCTTGAACCATATCCATCTGCTACTTCGTTCAGCAGCATGCGACAGCGATATGACAGCCCGCCGGAAGGCATGACCTATCAGTGTAAATCCAAATAGCACATCTTTAAAACAAAGCACAAATTTGTCATGAATATTTAGATTTGTTGCTTTGACCTAGCCCTTCTACTTCCGGGTTGTTTTAACTATCACATGACCGATTAATAAACACGTTATTTATCTACACTCCAGTTCGAGATTCTGAACGTTTCAACACAGACTCACATACTACCATCCTTTTATTATACATAATGACGAATATTGTGCAGTAAATTCATTATTACAATTAATACATATTAATTGTAAAAATAGGTTTTAGGACGGTTTGCAACTTTTTTTTTGTGATACATGTTTTTTTCAAACCATAAACTATAACAAGAACACGACATGGTCAATAAATGGGAATAAAAAATAAGCTATTAGTTTATCTGAATATTATTTTCAAATTCTAAAAAATAAGATTGAAAAGTGGACAATAACGCAGAGTAAAAACATAGATATATATATATATATATTTTTTTTTTTTTACAGTCCGGCACCAGAACCATACGTTTTTTATTTCAAGCCAAGCAAAAATAATGTGGTGTCGCATCTTATATTTTTGTGCATGTAAATACACACAACATAAATATACTCGTAAATAAATATACACAACACCACAGTATTTTTTTATCAATCTTGAAATAACAACTTCCGGTTTTGGCGTCTTAACATTTAAAAATATCTGTTTTTCGTTTCTATTTAATGGTGATTTTTATTTTTGTTATATAAAATCTAAAATGCCCATTTAATTCCTTCACCGTTTTTCACACCAAGTTATTGCTTTTCGACACGATAAAATAAGAAGACTGTCAAAAGACGAAGCCAACTTTGTTTTAGATTAACAACAGAGCAGTCTCTCCACATCCGTGGTTTACTAGTACAAACATAACCCACGGGATACGTTCAGTCAAAACCTGTCCGACCGAAACTCTCTAACAATAAGTAAAGTTCCCTGGGTGACATATGTAAACCCACTACAAACCCATTGTTTTTTGACTGTATTTTTGTATATAAAATGGCAGTAAACCAATTTTTTTTTTTTTAATTCCCATGCATTATAATATAATTCTATGACCAAGACATACATTTCAGCAGCTACTGTAAGTTGAGGTGAGGTCATCAATTGATTGGTAATAACTTTTTGAGCAAACACAAAGGTAAAAATGAGAATACCTGTCAGAGAAGACATAGAAGCATAAAGAAGATATTTAGGGTGTTAGGCAAGTAAATGATTGTATTGATTCAAATAGATCCAGGAAGAAAAGGTGAGGACTGATGTCAAGTGAACATTTTAAACATACGTTTGAAATATATCCTTTTTTTTTTTTTTGTCATGAAAAAGGGAGGTTTTTGTGGTTGGTGCACTAATTGTAAGTGTATATTGTGTTTTTTATGTTGATTTAATAAAAATAATTTAAAAATATATATATACTTTTTTTTTTTTAAATAAAAATTAATAAAAAAAATATTCTGTGGCCCGGTACCAATCGAGCCACTGCTCTAAGATACATCTAAGACATGTCAAATATGTCAAAGACATGTTAAACTAAAGTTCCAATGATTGTCACACGGGCTTCACGGTGGCAGAGGGGTTAGTGCGTCTGCCTCACAATACGAAGTTCTTGCAGTCCTGGGTTCAAATCCAGGCTCGGGATTTTTCTGTGTGGAGTTTGCATGTTCTCCCCGTGAATGCGTGGGTTCCCTCCGGGTACTCCGGCTTCCTCCCACTTCCAAAGACATGCACCCGGGGATAGGTTGATTGGCAACACTAAAATTGGCCCTAGTGTGTGAATGTGAGTGTGAATGTTGTCTGTCTATCTGTGTTGGCCCTGCGATGAGGTGGCGACTTGTCCAGGGTGTACCCTGCCTTCCGCCCGATTGTAGCTGAGATAGGCGCCAGCACCCCCCGCAACCCCGAAAGGGAATAAGCGGTAGAAAATGGATGGATGGATGGATGATTGTCACACATACTAGGTGTGGAGAAATGTGTCTTCTGCATTTGACCCATCCCTTTGTTCACCCCCTGGGAGATGAGGGGAGCAGTAGGCAGCAGCGGTGGTCACGCTCAGGAATAATTTTTGGTGATATAACCCCCAATTCCAACCCTTGATGCTGAGTGCCAAGCAGGGAGGTAATAGGACCCATTTTTGGTGTCTTTGGTATGACTCGGCCGGGGTTTGAACTCACAACCTACTGATCTCAGGGCAGACACTCTAACTACTAGGCCATTTGGAAATTGTAGGGAAAAAAATAGTGCTGACATTGCACTTCATAATAGAACTATTAAACAGTCATTTTGAACATTTAACTCATAACTCCTTTACAGAATAAACACATTTGAAAAAACAAGTGCAACTGTACTTATTTGCACAAAAGTGTTAACATTGTATTTCCGTGTCATATTGCATTGTAACTAGTTCCACAGCATTTTCTATCCTGTTCTTACATTATCTCATTGATCTCATCTCATACTGTATGTGTGTTGATGCATGCGTACACAAGAAAAACAAAACAAATACACGAACATAACAATGAACAGAGTTGTACTTTTTAGATGTCAAGGCCCTATGCAATATGTACACATATTCTTAATATAGTATACATTTTAATTGACCTTTATTTGACTGTCTTTTTGTAGGTGGCTAAAATACGCCGTGCTGCTCACCGTCGTCTAACGTTATGTTACTGTGTGTGATACATTGGCTAACGTAACGTTATGCATAGGTACCTCATGCAACCCTGCTTAAAAAAAAATCACTTGACAGAAAACTGCAGTGGATGCAACAGATTGCTGTGTTTGCAATGACTTTATAACCATATATCTTATAAGTAGATGCAGCATTGGCTGCTGTGACGCGAGAAATTCAGCCGCCATCAGTGGTGATGAGAAGCCGGTGAGCAGCCTAAACTGCTGCTGCAGCAACAGAGATACAGTATATAGGTCTCTAAGATATATAAATATCTAATGTATTCATACATTGTTTATGTAGGATAAAGGCATGTCTATATAACCTAATCATTTTGTTTCTTCAACTTAAAAATAGTTGACCGTTTTGTTCCCCCTTCTCTGGGATTATATTCCCAGTTTTGATGTCGGAGGTCTGGTCATTTATAGCATATAGGAATATTCTATTACTGTTAAGCAAACTATTAATAATAAAACACGCCAAAACATGTGCACGTATGACAAAAAAACGCCTGAAAATTAATAGTGTTCAGTGAGGTAATATCAATTAAATGTGCTGACAGTTCATTGCTCCTGTCAAATGAATTGCACTGAGTGGAGCGGATCACCACTCTAAGAGGGTGGCCCGCGTCTCGTCATTGCAAGTAGGCAGTAGCGCTCGATGCTGCGTACCCTTATAAGATGTCTATGGTTTTAACGTTAGCAGTGAGTTTACAGCCTCACTGATTTAACTACACAGCAAATAAAAGTTACGTTACTTTGCCAATAAACGTTATCTTACATTCACAAATTACCGTTCTTTGTGCAATTTCAAATGTCGAACGAAGTTGGAAGTTGTTGAGTCTCTATCTGTAATCTTCAAACCGCATGTTTTGCATACTTCAATTTGTTTTTTGTTGACCACCTTGTAGTTTTAATACCCGAACAAAACTATTTTTGGCATCATTTTTCCTTACTAGCAAGTTGTTTGACAGCTCTTCTTCATTGGTTGTCCTGCAATTTGATTGGATGAATGTTGTGGGATGAAACCAACGTGGATGTAATTTGATTGGATGTTGTATTAGATAGTACTAGATAGATAGATAGTACTTTATTGGTTCCTTCAAAAAAAACAAAAAAAAAAGACAGCACACACGCTGACAGACACACACGTACACAATGAAAGATACGGAGCGCTCCTGAATAACATTTTAATCTTTGGGTTTTGGAGAAAGTAGCAAGTCTTGTCAAGTCAAAAGGCTCAAGTCCAAGTGAAGTCACAAGTCATTAATGTTAAAGTCTAACTCCAGTTGCAAGTCTCTTTACATTTTGTCAAGTCGAGTCTAAAGTCATCAAATTCATGACTCGAGTCTGACTTGAGTCCAAGTCATGTGACTCGATTTCACACCGCCGAAAATAATGGCATTACAGTTATGTGTTACAAAGTAACGCATTAGTCCCAACACTGGTCATATATATGTTCAAGATATGTCCAAGACATGTCTAAGAAATGTCACAGATATGTCCAAGATATGACTAAGATATGACTAAGATATGTCCAAGATATGTCAAAGATAGTCTAAGACATGTTCAAGATGTCTAAGAAATGTCATAGATATGTCCAAGATAGGTCCAAGATATATCTAAGATAGGTCTAAGATATGTCCAAGATACAGTATGTCTAAGATAGGTCTATGAAATGTCATGGATATATCCAGAATATGTCCAAAATAGGTCCAAGATATGTCTAAGATAGGTCTAGATATGTTCAGGATATATCTAAGATGTGTCCAAGACATGTCCAAGATATGTCCAAGATATGTTTAAGATAGGTCTATAACATGTCATAGATATGTCCAAGATATGTTTAACATATGTCAAACATATGTCTAAGATGCGTCTAAAACATGTCAAAGACATGTCCAAGATATGTTTAACATATGTCTAAGATGCGTCCAAAACATGTCCAAGATATGTCCAGGATAGGTCTAAGATATGTCCAAGATGTCTACGATAGTCTAAGACATGTTCAAGAAGTCTAAGAAATGTCATAGATATGTCCAAGATAGGTCCAAGATATAGCTAAGATGAACAAACAAGGCAGCTGGACTAGATGGGAGAGTGTAAAAGACAGCTCTCTAACCTGGAAGGACATCTGGAGCATGGAAGGCCACCGGATTAAGTTCCTGCTGTGTTCTACATATGATGTCCTGCCCACCCCATCAAACCTCCATACTTAGGGAATGGTAGAGAGTCCCAGCTGTACACTCTGCGGAAAGATAGCCAACCTGGAGCATGTCCTCTCCTCTTGTCACTCAAGTTTAGCAGATGGCAAGTTCCGGTGGCGTCATGACCAGATCCTTGCTCAGCTGGCAGAGGGTGTTGAGCAGGCCAGGAAGAGGACAAGGCAGCTCTCTAATGGGCCTCGCTTCATCCATTTCATCAGGGCAGGTGAAAGCGCAGCAGCAGGAGGGAGGAACAAAGGAATCCTGGCCACGGCAAGCGACTGGGAGATGCGGGTCGACCTGAAGAAGCAGCTGAAATTCCCAGAGGAGATAGCCCACACTACCCTGAGACCTGATATTGTTCTGTGGTCTAAAGGAACCAAACAGGTGGTGCTTATCGAGCTGACAGTACCCTGGGAAGAGAGGATAGAGGAGGCGTATGAACGCAAACTCAAAAAATACCAAACCCTCATCCTCAAGAGCCAGCTAAATGGATGGAAGGCCTGGAACTTACCGGTGGAGGTGGGCCGTAGAGGCCTTGCGGGGCGGTCGCTCTGGAGAGCCCTCAGACTGCTGGGGGTCAAGGGGCTGGCTAGGAAGCGGCTGGTAGCCAACACCACTAAAAGGGCAGAAGAAGCATCACGCTGGATTTGGATACAAAGAAAGGTGCGATGACAGAGCCAACCTACTGAAGGACTAGGGACATAGAGTTGGGTGGCATTCAGCAGGGGTAGAGCCAGGACGCTGGATCTGCCGTCGAGCCCCTCCGAAGCGTCATGGGCTTAATTCGACGAAACGTTAATGACGGGGGGTGCCCATTTGAGAACCTTCTGATGCCAACCAACTGATGTCCAGTTAAGGTATGCGGTCAAGCTTAGTCTTGACTCAGGGAGGAGGACGTCCCTGCCATGCAGAGTCCCGATGGTGCCTTGATAGAAGGAGAGATGAAGAGAGCGAGGCCACAGGCTCACAGATGGTACAGGGGCGAGTACCTGTAAAGGTGAGCCAGTTGCGATACCCTTATCGTATTTTATGTCCAAGATAGGTCCAAGATATATCTAAGATAGGTCTAAGATATGTCCAAGATACAGTATGTCTAAGATAGGTCTATGAAATGTCATGGATATATCTAGGATATGTCCAAGATAGGTCCAAGATATGTCTAAGATAGGTCTAGATATGTTCAGGATATATCTAAGATGTGTCCAAGACATGTCCAAGATATGTTTAAGATAGGTCTATAACATGTCATAGATATGTCCAAGATATGTTTAACATATGTCAAACATATGTCTAAGATGCGTCTAAAACATGTCGAAGACATGTCCAAGATATGTTTAACATATGTCTAGGACGCGTCTAAAACATGTCCAAGATATGTCCAGGATAGGTCTAAGATATGTCCAAGATGTCTATGATATGTCCAAGATATGTCCAAGATGTCTGAGATATGTCTAAGATATGTCCAATATATGTCCAAGACATTTAAGATGTCATGTCCTAAACATATCTTAGACATCTTAGTCTATAGAATCTATAGGTTGTATATACCGTACATAATGTAACATATATATTTACATTTATTTTACACATGTTGTTGTTGTCTTGTTTCCATTTTGTCCCCATAATTGACTGGACCCTGGTAGGCTGGAAGCGGTCCACAGGCCCTAATTTGGGGACCCTTGGTCTAAGACATGTCCAGCATGTCTAGGCTATGTATATAATATGTCTTGTGCGTATGGAAAAATTGCCATTAAGGAATCTTTAAAGTGTTAAAGTCAGGTAGCTGACATAAAAATCCCTCAATGATGAACACAGTCATACTAGCGTTCCTGTACATGTACTGTGAAGTCTTTATCTACAGTGCTGATCCTTTTTGACAAACCGGTTTTCACAACACGTAAATCCTTTATGGAACAATTGAAATACTTTTTGTTCATTCTCAACTTGACCGACTGCATTTTCATCTCAAAGGAATGTTTCTGTTGACATTGTGTTCCATTTTCTTTTGCGCTAGTTCTTTCTGGATTAGAAGGTCCAAAGTCACATGCGGGTGCTGTGGTTTTTCTCTCTGAATGACCCAACAGATATAAGTAGAACCCAACAGAACCTTTGGAGGGATTTGTCATCGTGATGGACCAAGACCTCAGAGCACCATCAACAACATCAACAAGATCAAGAACTGAGTCCTCATCCACACACTACAGTTCTATAGTTTGCGAAAGGTCTATAGTGTGTAACAGGTTATATAGTGTGTGACAGGTTCTATAGTCAGTGAAAGTTTTCTACAGTGTCTGACAGGTACTATAGTTTGTGATAGGTTCTACATTGTGTGACAGGTTTTATAGTTTTTGACAAGTTCAATAGTGTGTAACAGGGTCTATAGTCTATGATAGGTTCTACATTTTGTGACAGGTTCTATAATCTTTGACAGATTCAATAGTGTGTAACAAGTTATGTAGTGTATGACAGGTTATATAGTGTGTAAAAGGTTATATACTGTGTGACAGGTTTTATAGTCTGGGATAGGTTCTACAGTCTGTGACAGGGTCTATAGTGTTTGCCAGGCTCTATAGTGTATGGCAGGTATTGTTGTCAGGTTCAAAGACTGATGAAATCTATTAAACAGACAAAATGCAAGGCATCATGCAGAGACAGAGTTCAATTTGGCTCAATGAGGAGAGACGTTTGGCGCTGCACACTCAGTTACAATCCCCCGCCATGCTCTAAGGTCCAAGTCCCATGTGCTCCTCCATTTATTTGGGAGGTCCCTGGTTACATCACTGAGATTGCTGCTGAAGGTAATTTCAGCAGCCCCAGTTAGACACAGTGTATGATTATTCAATCAATCAATCAATCAACCAATCAATCAATCAATCAATGTTTATTTACAGTATATAGCCCCAAATCACAAGTGTCTCAAAGGGCTGCACAAACCACAACGACATCCTCGGTAGAGCCCACATGAGGGCAAGGAAAAACTCACCCCAGTGGGACGTCGACAATGATGACCATGAGAAACCTTGGAGAGGACCGCTTATGTGGGCAAACAGGTTCTATAGTCTGATAGGTTCTTCAGTGTGTGACAGGTTCCATAGTGTTTGACAAATTCTATTTTGTGTGATAGTGTTTGACAGGTTTTATAGAGTTTGACAGGATCACATTTGATGGTCAACTGTAAATAAGATTGCAAAAATAAAGTTGTTGACTCATCATGTATTTTTTCTCTCTTGGAAAAAAAGTGTCCCATCAGGATGTCGTTCGTTTAATTATGTTTTTCCTGGATTGTCAGTGAGCTATCACCGAAAGTCATTAACAAACCACCACAATGACAACAGCATAACTTTTTTAATCTTCATTGTGAGATCTGACTCACCATGCTGTAATCTATAATATTTGACATGTTCTATAGTGTGTGACAGGTTCTGTAGTATTTGACAGGTTCTATAGTGTGTGTAATAGGACCTATAGTGTTTGACAGGTGATATAATGTTTGACAGGTTCTATAGTGTTTGGCAGCTACTATAGTGTATGACAGGTAGTGTTTGACAGGTTCTATAGTGTTTGACAGCTACTATAGTGTATGACAGGTAGTGTTCGACAGGTTCTATAGTGTTTGACAGCTACTATAGTGTATGACAGGTAGTGTTTGACAGGTTCTATAGTGTTTGACAGCTACTATAGTGTATGACAGGTAGTGTTTGACAGGTTCTAAAGTGTTTCACAGGTTGTATAGTGTTTGACAGGGTCTATTGTGTTTGATAGGTTCTATAGTGTTCGACAGTGTCTGTAGTGTTTGACAGATTCTATAGTGTGTGACAGGTAGTGTGTGACAGGTTCTATAAGAAGTGCTTGACAGATTATATTGTGTTTGACAGGTTCTATAGTGTATAATAGGTAGTGTGTGACAGGTTCTATAGTGTATGACAGGAGTGTTTGACAGGGTCTATTGTGTTTGACAGGTTCTATAGTGTATGGCAGGTAGTGGGTGACAGGTTCTATAAGAAGTGTTTGACAGGTTATATTGTGTTTGACAGGTTCTATAGTGTATAATAGGTAGTGTGTGACAGGTTCCATAGTGTATGACAGGTAGTGTTTGACAGGTTCTAAAGTGTTTGACAGGTTGTATAGTGTTTGACAGGGTCTATTGTGTTTGATGGGTTCTATAGTGTTTGACAGTGTCTATTGTGTTTGACAAATTCTATAGTGTGTGACAGGTAGTGTGTGACAGGTTCTATAAGAAGTGTTTGACAGGTTATATTGTGTTTGACAGGTTCTATAGTGTATAATAGGTAGTGTGTGACAGGTTCTATAGTGTATGACAGGAGTGTTTGACAGGGTCTATTGTGTTTGACAGGTTCTATAGTGTATGGCAGGTAGTGGGTGATAGGTTCTGTAGTGTATGACAGGTTCAACTTTGTTTGACAGGTCTATAGTGTGTCATAGGTTCTATAGTGTATGACAGGTAGTGTGTGACAGGTTCTATAGTGTATGATAAGTAGCGTTAGACAGGTTCTATATTGTATGACAGGTAGTGTGTGACAGGTTCTACAGTGTTTGACAGGTTCTATAGTGTATGACAGGTAGTGTGTGACAGGTTCTATAGTGTATGATTAGTGTGTGACAGGTTCTATAGTGTATGAAAAGTAGTGTATGACGGGTTATATAGTGTATGACAGGTAATGTTTTAAGTACCAATGATTTTCACACACACATTACGTGTGGTAAAATGTGTCCTCTGCATTTGATCACATCCTGGGAGGTGAGGGGAGCAGTGGGCAGCAGCGGTGGCCGCACCTGGGAATAATTTTTGGTGATTTAACCCCTAATTCCAACCTTTGATGCTGAGTGCCAAGCAGGGAGGTAATGGGTCCCATTTTTATAGTCGTTGGTATGACAGGTATTATAGTGTTTGACAGGTCTATAGTGATGATAGGTAGTGTGTGACAGGTTCTACAGTGTTTGACAGGTTCTATAGTGTATGACAGGTAGTGTGTGACAGGGTCTATAGCGTGTGATAGGTTGCATAATGTACAACAGTTTCCATGGTGTTTAACAGGTCCTATTGTGTGCGGAATGTTTGTGATGTGTGTTTCCACAGATGCTCTGTGATGATTATGATTGGAGATCACTGGGTGTGTTCGGCCCGCAGATAGAGGATACAAAAGCACCACACCTGAGCGCAGGTGCAATCTGGACTTCCTTGTCAATCGCAACATGAACTTTTTTGATCTTCATTGTTAGAAGTGACTCACCTCGCTGCAATCTATAGTGTTGCTTCAACCTACACCCTTTCGGCTCAATCATTGCTCAAATGAGGGCTTTTTTTTTTTTTCTTTTCTTGTTGTTGTTCTTTGTTTTATGTGAAGATTGCCGAAATAAAATACATTGATTGATTGATTGATTTGTCATGTTCTGTAGTTTGTGACGGGTTCTGTAGTATTTGACACATTCTATAATGTGTGTGATAGGATCTATAGTGTTTGACAGGTTCTATAGTGTACGACAGGTAATGTTTGACAAGTGCTATACTGGGTGGCATGTTCTATAGTGTTTGACAGGTTCTATAGTGTTTGACAGGTTCTATAGTGTTTGACAGGTTCTATAGTGTTTGACAGGGTCTATAGTGTTTGACAGGTTCTATAGTGTATGACAATAGTGTTTGACAGCTTCTATAGTGTGTAACAGGTTATACAGTGTTTGACAGGTTCTATAGTCTGATAAGTACTACAGTGTGTGACAGGTTCTTTAGTGTTGGACATGTTCTGTAGTGTATGACAGGTAGTGTGTGACAGGTTTTATCATGTTTGAAATGTTTTATTGTGATTGACAGGTTTTTTAGTGTATGACAGGTAGTGTGTGACAGGATCTTTAGTGTTTGACGGGTTATATAGTGTATGACAGGTAGTGTTTGACAGGTCCTATAGTGTTTGACAGGTTCTATAGTGTATGACAGGTAGTGTGTGAGAGGTTCTATAGTGTTTGACAGGTAGTGTGTGACATGTTCTACAGTGTTTGACAGGTGCAATAGTGTATGACAGGAAGTGTTTGACAGGTCCTATAGTGTTTGACAGCTAGGCGGTGACAGGGTCTATAGTTTATGACAAGAAATGTTTGACAGGTTCTATTGTGTTTGACAGGTTCTATAGTGTATGACAGGTAGTGTGTGACAGGTTCTATAGTATATGACAGGTAGTGTTTGACAGGTTGTATTGTGTTTGACAGGTTCTATGACAGGTAGTGTGTGACAGGTTCTATAGTGTATGACTGGTAGTGTTTGACAGGTTCTATAGTGTATGACAGGTAGTGTGTGACAGGTTCTATAGTGTATGACAGCTAGTGTTTGACAGGTTCTATTGTGTTTGACAGGTTCTATAGTGTATGACAGGTTCTATAGTGTATGACAGGTAGTGGGTGACATGTTATCTAGTTTATGACAGGTTCTATAGTGTATGACAGGTTCTATAGTGTATGACAGGTAGTGTTTGACAGGTTATATTGTGTTTGACAGTTTCTATAGTGTATGACAGGTAGTGTTTGACAGGTTATATTGTGTTTGACAGTTTCTATAGTGTATGGCAGGTAGTGTTTGACAGGTTCTGTAGTGTATGACAGGTAGTGTTTGACAGGTTATAATGTGTTTGGCAGATTCTGTAGTGTGTGACAGGTTCTGTAGTGTATGACAGGTTATACAGTGTATGACAGGGAGTGTTTGACAGGTTCCATAGTGTTTGACAGGTTTTATTGTGTTTGACAGGTTCTATAGTACATGACAACTAGTGTTTGACAGGTTCTGTAGTGTATGACATGTTCTATAGTGTATGACAGGTTATATACTGTATGACAGGTAGTGTTTGACAGGTTCTATAGTGTTTGACAGGTTCCATAGTGTATGACAGGTAGTGTGTGACAGGTTCCATAGTGTATAATAAGTAGTGTGTGACAGGTTCTACAGTGTATGACAGGTTATATACTGTATGACAGGTAGTGTTTGACTTCGATTGATTGATTGATACTTTTATTAGTAGATTGCACAGTACAGTACATATTCCGTACAATTGACCACTAAATGGTAACACCCGAATAAGTTTTTCAACTTGTTTAAGGTTCTATAGTGTTTGACAGGTTCCATAGTGTATGACAGGTAGTGTGTGACAGGTTCTATAGTGTATAATAACTAGTGTGTGACAGGTTCCATAGCAGTGGTTCTCTAATGGGGGTACGTGTACCCCTGGGGGTACTTGAAGGTATGCCAAGGGGTACATGAGATTTCTAAAAAATATTCTAAAAATAGCAACAATTCAAAAATCCTTTATAAATATATTTATTGAATAATACTTCAACAATGTATGACTGTAAGTTCATAAACTGTGAAAAAAAAATACAACAATGCAATATTCAGTGTTGACAGTTAGATATTTGTGGACATGTTCCCTAAATGTTGATGTTAAAGATTTATTTTTTGTGAAGAAATGTTTAGAATTAAGTTCATGAATCCAGATGGATCTCTATTACAATCCCAAAAGAGGGCACTTTAAGTTGATTATTACTTCTATGTGTAGAAATCTTTATTTATAATTGAATCACTTGTTTATTTTTCAATAAGTTTTTAGTTATTTTCGTATCTTTTTTCCAAATACTTCAAGAAAGACCACTACAAATTAGCAATATTTTGCACTGTAATACAATTTAATAAATCAGAAACTGATTACATAGTACTGTATTTTACTTCTTTATCTCTTTTTTTCAACCAAAAATGCTTTGCTCTGATTAGGGGGTACTTGAGTTAAAAAAAGGTTCACAGGGGGTACATCACTGAAAAAGGTTGAGAACCACTGTTCTATAATGTATGACAGGTAGTGTGTGACAGGTTCTATAGTGTATAATAAGTAGTGTGTGACAGGTTCTATAGTGTTTGACAGGTTCTATAGCGTATGACAGGTAGTGTGTTAAAGTACCAATGATTGTCTCACACACACACCAAGTGTGGTGATATTTGTCCTCTGCATTTGACCCATCCCCTTGATCACCCCCTTGGAGGTGAGGGGAGCAGTGGGCAGCAGTGGTGGCTGCGCCCGGGAATCATTTTTGGTGATTTAACCCCCAATACCAACCCTTGATGCTGAGTGCCAAGCAGGGAGGTAATGGGTCCCATTTTTTTAGTCTTTGGTCTATAGTGTTTGACAAGTAGTGTGTGACAGGTTCTATAGTGTATCACAGGGGGTGTGTGACAGGTTCTATAGTGTTTGACAGGTGCTATAGTGTATGACAGGTAATGTTTGAGAGGTTCTATAGTGTATGACAGGTAGTGTGTGACAGGGTCTATAGCGTGTGACAGGTTGCATATAATGTACGACTGGTTCCATGGTGTTTAACAGGTCCTATTGTGTGCGGAATGTTTGTGATGTGTGTTTCCACAGATGCTCTGTGATGATTAGTGATCGGACCTCACTGGGTGTGTTCGGCCCGCAGATCGAGGATACAAAAGCACCATACCTGAGCGCAGGTGCACTCTGGACTTCCTTGTCAATCTCAACATGCACTCAGGCTGGTGTGGATTCTTGCTCCTGGCTCTACTGGTTCCAGGTGAGTTCTGCTTGAGACAAAACAAAACATACCGTATTCTCTTTATGATTGATTTGAACAAGATCAGACAAATGACCATAGGCCCGACTGTCTCTTTATTCTTCAGAGAATGGTTTGGACACATACAGTATATATGCAACATACAGTTATTAACAGTGTTTTCATAATGAGTATTATGCTATATTTAATACTAGTAAATATATAATAACTTATTTTCTTTTCATATGTAGAAAGAGAATAGAAACTAAATGTAATAGAGTAAAATAGAATACAATAGAAATTGAATAGGATAAAATTGAACAGGAATGGAATGGAATAGATGTGAAATGGAATATAATAAAATAGAATAGAAAACAATACAAAATAATAGAATCAATCAATCAAGGTCTATTTGCATAGAACCTTTTATCGTCACTATGGTGTTTTACTGGACAAATAAGTTAAAAGCAAGTAAAACCACACATGGTAAAACAGTAATAATAAATACTTATAGCAATTGTCTGTTAAAAGCCCATTTAAACACATATGTTCGAAATCGAGATTGAAATTTCAGCCAAGTATGCTGGGGTCAGACCATTGATGGCCTTAAAAATAAAAATAATTATTTAAAAATGTAACCTAAAACATACTGGGAATAGAATAGAATAGTTTTAAGACATGTACATGCATCATACAATTGATAACAATGTTTTCTTTATGATTATTGTAATATATTTGATACAAGTCAATATAATTTATTTTATTTTCACCCTATGTATTAATAGAAAAAAAAGGATAGAACGTGTTTGTTATATTAAAATGTAAATGGTGATCACATTTGATGGTCAACTTTAAATAAGCTTACAAGAACAAAGTTTTTACTTATCTTGTCATTTTTCTGTCTTGGAAAAAAAAAAGAAAAAAAAGTGTCCCAACAAGTTGTTTGTTTGAAAAAAAACTTTTTCTTGGAATATAAGTGCGCTAAACTGAAAGTCATTATCAAACCACCGCAATGACAACAGCATAACTTGCTTAATCTTCATTGTTTGATCTGATTCACCTCGCTGCAACTTCCTGCTTTGAATGGTATTTTGCCTCCCATACTAAGAAGTGACGCCCGACGGGAACACGCCTAATTTTTTTTTGTTTGACCTTGATCATGAACTCCCTTGGTGCTCTGGGTGCATCTGTTAAAAGCAGCCTCAGAAACCTTGGCGTTGTGTTCGGCCAGTCCACGTCTTTGGAGGGTCACTGTTGTCAACTGATCAAAAACTGTTTTAATCATGTCTGAAATATTTCTAAAGTGAGAAGTTTGTTGTCAAACTGGATCTCGAAATGATCATTCACACGTTCATTTCGTCTCGCATTGACTATTGCAATTCTCTTTTCACTCTCTTAAACACGTCAATGCTCAGGAGACTTCAGACTGTAGAAAATACTTTTGTCCGTTGCACCCAGAACAGCCCATATCACCCTAGTTTTATCCACTCTTCATTGGCTTTCAGTAAAATTCCGCATTGAGTTTAAGATTTTAGTCCTAGTATTCCGTGCATTGCATGGTGGGGCCCCACAGTACATCTCTGACTTGCTATGCCCCTACTCCTCAGGACGCAGCCTCCGGTCTTCAGGCCAGGGTCTTCTAAAGATCGCCAAAACCCGTTTTAAAACCTGTGGAGACCTGGCATTCCAGGCTATAGCTCCCAGACTCTGGAACAACTTGCACCAGTCCCTCCGTCATCTTGACAGTGTTGACACTTTTAAGAGACATTAGAAAACTTCTCTTTTTAGTTTAGCTTTTATTTGATGCACCTTTTAACTATCAATTTTAATCCACTCTATATCCTTTTTGTGATGTTGCCCATGTTGTTTTAAATTGAATTGTTGTTTTACTTCACCTATGTTTTGTACAGCGCTTTGTGATTTTATCTGTGAAAAGTGCTTTATAAATAAAATGTACTTACTTACTTACTTTTCTGTCTGTCCTGCAGGTGGCGCTGGGCAACTGGCTGGTGAGCTGTGTTTTATGACAATAAGAACATGCTGAGTCATCCCCTTGAACACACACACACACACACACACACACACACACACACACACACACACACACACACACACACGCACACACAGTGTTTAGATGTCAACACAAAGGCTAACTCGCTAACATTATGTTCTGTATTTTGGTGACAGACTGCGGCACAGTGATAGTCACCCGCATCGTGGGAGGTAGAGATGCCATTCCGGGAGGTTGGCCCTGGCAGATAAGCCTGCACAGAAACGGGTTCCACACCTGCGGCGGGTCTCTAATCAACAGCCAGTATGTGCTGTGTGCCGCCCACTGCTTTCCAACGTAAAGATCACCCTACACTGACTGATCAGGCTGTACTGACTGCTTGTAAAGATGCATTTCCATGTCCTCTCAGCTCTGTGACAGCCAACCTTGAGGTCTTATTGGGCCTTCAAACCCAGGAAGGGACCAACGATAACTTGGTGCGGCGTACGGTGGCCGGACTCATGGTCCACGAGAACTACAACACCGATACCAACGACAACGACATAGCCTTGCTGCGGCTTTCCGCACCCGTCACCTTCAACAACTTCATCAGGCCTGTGTGCCTCGCCGCTAGTGGCAGTGACATCCCAGCTGGAACCGACTTTATCATCACGGGATGGGGCACCATTGGCAGTGGGGGTACGTGAAACCTAATAATACCAATGATGACTCCTTCTCGTATTGACCAAGCCGTAACTGCTAAGTTTTTAATTATTCATTATCAGGGCTTTAACTTACAGAAATATACACCAAAGTTTGCACATGCTCGGTGAAAGAATTAGTATTTCACTGCTCTAAACATTATCCATGGGGTTCCATAGGGTTTGACAGGTTCTATAATGGGTGACAGGTTTTATATTGTTTGACAGGTTCTACATTGTTTGACAGGTTATGTAGTGTGTGATAGGACCTATCAATCAATCAATCAATCAAAGTTCACTTATGTAGCCCTAAATCACAAGTGTCTCAAAGGGCTGCACAAGCCACAACGGAAGTGACGCAAGTGACGCAGATCAGACTTTTTCGCCAGTGTAAACGCTCCGAAGTGCTTGAGATCTGACCCTTTGGCATCAGATTCAGACCACATCAGGAGGTAGCCGGAATCCGATTGGAATGTGATCTTTTCAAATGTAACTACGGTCTAAACGCAATGAGACCTTAACACGACCCGATGGTATGTGCAAGCTATGGCATTTGTGTGCTTGGGGGAAAGACGCAGCTGAAGTGGGTTTTTCTTCAGACTATTTTCACTGGCATTTTCAGTGCATCACGAGTCAATAGCGGGCAAATAAAAGGCTATATGTAATATTCAAATATGTATTTTGATTCCGAAGAAATAGCGATTGTTGAAGGACCGATAATTGACGCTCCCAAATATATTACACGTAAAAAAAAAATTCACGTTAAAAAACACACATTTCTAAGTTGTGTGTATCTATGATATCCACTTTTATTTTGTTTTTTAGTAGTAGCTACTTCCTCTTTATCGAAGTGCGCATGTAAGTGACGTCAAGGCCACATTGGGGCCACATTTTGGATCTGAGCCGATGATGTCATTTTGGCTTGTGCAGCCCTTTGAGACACTTGTGATTAAGGGCTATATAAATAAACTTTTATTAATTAATTGATTGACATTGGGGCCAGTGGAGTCTGATAAAGATCACATTTTACTTGCAGTGTAAACAGTCAGCTGGAAAATAAAACAGATTTTTTAAAAATCAGATTTGGACCAATTTGGCCTGCAGTGTAAACGTAGTCTTGGCCGAATCGAGATTTTCAAATTCTGTTTTTTTCCGGCTGACTGCTTACACTGCAAGTACATTTGGATCTTTATCAGACTCCAATATAAACGCGCAGAGGCCCCAATGTGGTCCCAATGTGGCCCCAATGTGGCCCCATTGTGGCCCCAATGTGGCCTCGAAGTCACTTGCATGCGCACTTCGATAAAGTGACGACAAGAAAGTTGACCCGATTCTGTAAATGAACAAAGAAGTTGCTTTTACTACTACGACATAAAATAAAAATTGCCACACCTAAAAAATATTGTGTTTTTATAATATATGATGTATGAATATATATATATATATATATATTATATATATATATATATATATATATATATATATATATATATATATATATATATATATATATATATATATATATATATATATATATGCCAGCGCCCCCCGCAACCCCAAAAGGGAATAAGCGGTAGAAATGGATGGATGGATGGATATATATATATATATATATATATATATATATATATATATATATATATATATATGTATATATAGTGTAATATACTTGTAAGGGTTTTAATATTTTTATGGATGTTAAGTAGAGGAGCCATGGACATCAGCATAGATAAACGTGATCTTATTTTTCAACTCAAATGTCAGCGCACACACCACAGCGTCAATTCCAGTCCTTGAACAAATGCTATTTCTTCAGGATCTGAATATATCATTATTTTTCGCTTTTGATCAGTGATGCACCGAAAATTTAGTAGTCGAAAAAAATGCTTTTTAGAATGACAAATAAAATCCGATCTGTGTCACTTTTTGAGGGCAAAGAATCCGATTTGCTGTGCAGTGTACGCGGGGACTGAGAAACCCATATTATAG
>NC_084617.1:25468847-25553847 GCF_033978795.1 Nerophis ophidion
CTTGGCAGAGTCCAACCCTCACTGGAAATGTGTTCGACTTACTGCCGGCAATGCGAACCAAGCTCTGGCACTGATCGTACAGGGAACGGACCGCCACAATAAGACAGTCCGATACCCCATACTCTCTGAGCACTCCCCACAGGACTTCCCGAGGGACACGGTCGAATGCCTTCTCCAAGTCCACAAAGCACATGTAGACTGGTTGGGCAAACTCCCATGCACCCTCAAGAACCCTGCCGAGAGTATAGAGCTGGTCCACAGTTCCACGACCAGGACGAAAACCACACTGTTCCTCCTGAATCCGAGGTTCGACTATCCGACGTAGCCTCCTCTCCAGTACACCTGAATAAACCTTACCGGGAAGGCTGAGGAGTGTGATCCCACGATAGTTATACATACATATATATATATATATATGTGTGTATGTATATATATATATATATATATATATATATATATATATATATATATATATATATATGTGTATATCTATATCTGTATAAATACCTGAACCCCATATATACCTCAAATTATCGATGCGAAAATGCATTTCTAGACAGTATGATTTGCCTGAACGGCTAGGAGACACGGAGACTAACAAGCCATAGAAAATGAATTAGAAAGGACATATTTATAAGAGTATATTTTTTATTTTAACCTGGGACTTCCCGCGGGCCGGATCCGTAGGGGGACCCTTGTCATAGTTCTTGTGAAATTTTTTTTTGGTTAATTAGACTAATCTAAAATTACATTTTTCATATTTTTCTGCAATATTTTCACAAATTATATGGATTTAAAATACACATACTCATTGATCCAACACACTGTAGAGTAGTTACAAAACATGGTCACCCTATACGCTCACTCGACCTTGCAGGTTTTATATGAAAACAATAATAATTCTACAGGGCTGAAGGGCGGAGTAGTTGTGCGAAGAATCAAGGAAGAGACAGATGATTATCGTTGAACAAATTATTGTATTGTGCAAGCAAGCGTCACAACAGGTTCTGCAGTATACACACCCGTAGGGAGGATCTGGCCAAATGATTCAGTTTATCCCCTCCCACAACCATCTCTTAAATGGGAATTGCACTTTTTTTGTAATTTTTTTATTTTGCCTATCATTAAGAGAGAAAAGAAGAAAAAATGTTTTTTTGTAACAATCAGCTTGTTCTAGGTGGCTAGCAATGCTGCTAATGGGAGCAATCAATTCTACCGCTAAATCAATTTAAAAATACATTCAACAACCGCCACCAATACTTCATTTACGTTCCGTAACCTTTATAATAACCAAACTGTAATGAGGTTGTTATTGTAAGAACGAACACTGAGGAACTCTTTTTCTAGCGTAGTGACACATCGGCGTTCTATGGTATTATCCGTAAAAGCTAACTACGGCTCGAGATAAGCTAGCTTCTACGTCAACATGAAACGCGTTTGAGTTTTAATACATAACACAATGCGATAAAACACCAATCTGTACTGACTGAAAAACATGAACAATCATATTACAGTGCCTGTAAAGTATTATTTCATGGTTTGTTTGTACACAGTTAGCTATACAGCACAGATAGATAGATACTACTTTATGGATTCCTTCAGTATAGTTCCCTCAGGAAAATTAAAAATGTACTGTAGATGTAATAACATGCATGAAGTGCTGCGTGTGTCATGATCATTATAAAGTGTGACTCACTGGATGGAGCGTTGTTTGTTTGGTCCAGCTGGCCGGTGATGTTTTTTGTGGTTAATTTGAGGTAAGCACGCTGCTAACGTCAAAATACCATATTTTTATGACTATAATGCGCATTTAAAATCTTTTCATTTTCTCAAAAATCGACAGTGCGCCTTATAGTCCGGTGCGCTAAATGTACGGAATAATTGTGGTTGGTGTAATGCAGTGGTTCTCAAGCTTTTTTTGTCATCCCCCACTTTGGACAAGGGGGAGTTTTCAAGCCCCACCTGCCCCCATCGTCCCAACAGAACGCTAATGCCAAGCTGAACATTTTCAAATTTATTGAACATCAAGTAACATCAAGTTGTATACACTCAAACTCAATAACATAAAATAACATCAAGTTCAATAATAAATAAAATAACTTGCATCAAGTTCAATACTAAATAAAACAAAAGTGTTGTAACTTGCAACAAGATCAATAATAAATCAAATAAAAGTGTTATAACTTCCATCAAGTCCAATAATAAATCAAATAACTTGCATCAAGTTCAATAATAAATCAAATAACTTGCATCAAGTTCAATAATAAATAAAACAAAAGTGTTATAACTTGCATCAAGTTCAATAATAAATCAATCAAATAACTTGCATCAAGTTCAATAATAAATCAAACAAAAGTGTTATAACTTGCATCAAGTTCAATAATAAATCAAATAAAAGTGTTATAACTTGCATCAAGTTCAATAATAAATCAAATAACTTGCATCAAGTTCCATAATAAATAAATTAAAAGTGCCACTTTTTCGTGTTTTGATAAAATTTACCGCGCTCACAACATCTCTTAAAACCTCATTGAGTTCGGGGCTGAGCTGCCTTGACGCGAGTGCTTCCCGGTGAATGACGCAGTGTGTCCAATGCGCATTTGCCGCAACCCTCTTTATTAGAGCCTGTAGCCCGTTTCTTGACCCTGCCATGGTCTGTGCGCCATCAGAGCAAAAGCCCACACAGTTTTCCCATTTAAGGTCGTGTTCTTTGAGGAAACTGTCTATTATCTTGAACAGCTCATCAGCTGTGGCTCTATGTTTTATGTATTTCCAAAACAGTAAATCCTCGCACAATGACTTGCCATTCACAAAGCGGACGTATGCGATGAGCAGGCAGTCTTTATTGCTGTCAGTAGCTTCGTCCACTTGTAAAGCAAAACGAGTCTATTTTAATTTGTCTACGACAGGGGTCGGCAACCTTTACCACTCAAAGAGCCATTTTGACCCATTTCACAAATTAAAGAAAACAATGGGAGCCACAAAACTATTTTGAAATTTAAAATGAAATAACACTGTCTAATCCCCCTCTGATCCACACAATTTCCCCCTCTGTCTTCCTTTTTTTTCTCTTTCTATCCCTTGCTGCTCCAGCTCGGCTGCACCAACTGATAATATAAATAAATTTAGTAAAGTCAAATTTAAATACGGCAACGAGAGAAGTATTCTACACTTCTCTTCTGTAAAGTAAATGTGAACAGCAGATATAGGCATCTACATCAACTATATGATTTGCCTGGGAAGCTGGACAGGACAAAATAATTACAAAATAAGATAAAAATAAAAAAATTAAAAATTAAATAACACTGCATATAAAGTTTTCTTTTTTCTTTGTGCTATGTATAAACAAACTATGACGGGTTACGTTTATGAAATCAATGAACGACTGCAGAAAAAATGAAATAAAATGTCTGCATGCAACAAAACGTTTTAACTCCGAAAAAGACGTCGGGTTGAGGTTAAGTAAAATAATTTATGTCTATTTTAGTCCTCCTTGTAGTAATGACAAAAAAACGCCAAACTTGAATTATTCACTCGGAGAGAATCAAAAATGCCGTAAAATGTCTATTTCACTGAACAATTAAAAAATGTGAATATATGCAAAATTATAGGAAATTACAATATGTATCATACGTGGTCAATGTGATTTCTGCTCCTGAACCGCAGAGCACTGCGTCTACACATCGGGGATGTATGACGTCACCATTATCTTCACACAGGATTGTAAACTCTCATCTGTGAGGCGTGTGCCATGTTTGTTTTTAATAAAGTTCATGTTGGAAAACACCTGCTCACATACATACTGTATGTGGATCCAAATATGGACAGGACTCCAAGTGCATACTTTTTCATGTTCACATAAAAGTCGGGGATAGCGTTCCAAGTTTCGAACACAAGTTTGTCGGGTTTGGGGAGGTTTTCAATATCACACTATTTGTGATTCTGAGCAACAACGGCATTCTGGCGTGAAACATCTTCAAGGTCCGCTGTCAGGCGCTTTAACTTGGACACCCACATGTCTCCGTCCTGCAGCAGCCGCCAGCTGCTGCAGGACGGAGACGCGCGCAGCCGTGGGCGTGTCCCGAGGTTTGACAAGCAGGATGACAAGCTGAGCTGGCCGTGACAAGCTGAGCCGCATCAGAGTGATCAAAGAGCCGCATGCAGCTCCGGAGCCGCCGGTTGCCAACCCCTGGTCTACGAGTTGTTCCTCAAGATCACTTGCAATGTCGCATATACGTCTCGCAACTGTGTCGTTTGACAGTGGGACAGCTCTTAATTTTGCTGCGCTTGTCTCGTCAAGCATGACTGACACCATGTCTATTGCAGCGGGGAGAATCAGCTGCTCAGCAAATGTGTGTGCTTTTTTGCATTGAGCAATTCTGTATGCAACTCTATATGAAGCCAATTTATCCATTGTGGTCATTAGCCTGCTACCCATCCGCGCGAAAGTTTGTTCCGCTCAGCCCCGCCCCCATTGGTTACTGTTGCGTCTGTCAAACTTTCGCTCCTACCTAGAAATTTAAAGCCTACAGGAAAAATAAGTAATTTACATTAATTTATATAGCAGATTTCACAGACAGAATCACAAAGTGATTTACAGTTTGTATAGAAAATGGGGTTGTAAAAAAAAAATCTAAGAATATAAAAAACAAAAAAATTAAAGTGAAATTTCCTCCCGTTCCTCACGCCCCACCTGTCATGTCTCTATTCCCCACCAGTGGGGCGCGCCCCACACTTTGAGAAACGCTGGTGTAATGATAACTGTGACCAGTATACGGCAGTCACACATAAGAGATACGTATAGATCGCAAGATGATGCAAGTAAACAACACCAAAACTTAAAATGTTTAAATGAGAATATAGAACATTACACTCAGCGCTCAAAAGTCTGCCAAAATGTTTTAGTACGACTTTGGTAAGCTACGAAGCCGCACCACTTGATGGATTGTCGGAGCATTACGGCTACTGTAGTCAGACGTACTGTGCTTCAACATAGGAGTGTCATGATCCGTGGTCTGGATCATGTTTAGTTTAGTTATTTTCTGTCAGTTTGGACTCCCTTTGTTGTTTGTGCACCTTTTGAATTAGTTTGGTCACCATGGTAACGTATTAATTTCACCTGCTGCGGGTTCCAGACGCACACCTGTTTTTGTTAATTACTTTCCTATTTAAGCCTGCCTTGTCCCGTCAGTCAGTCTTGGTCCCTTGTTTGCGGTGAGCAACAATCACGTACGCTATTCTTGTTTCCTAAACCTGTGCTAGTGTTAGCCTTAGCTTCCGTGCGTTCGGCACGCGTTTCTTTTGTGTATTTTGTCTGTTTTGTACCAGTGTTTTTGTTATTAAATCATCTTACCTTTACGTTGTTGTCCGGAGTGTCCATGTTTGCACTGGAGGAACGATCCCGCAGTAAAATGCGACCCACACGTGACAAGGAGTATTATTATGGTGAGTGTACAAGGACCGCAAAATGATTCCTATTAGGAGACATATTATCCGGCGATTGTTTTGCAATATTATGCAAAACCAATTTTTCTTACCTTCTGGTTCTGTACCTGCTGATCTGTATTTGGGATCTGCATAAGTCCTGAAAATTGTAGTCCGCCGTAGTTAATAAGCTTTTTCTTTTTCTGTATCTTTTTGTCATGGGACATTCATCCTCCACTGTTGCCATTTCTAATATAAAGTAGTAAAACATTTTTACTTATATATGTCAGTAGACTTGCTATGGAAGCGCTAAAAACTATCGGTATAGTGGGTTTACATTATTCACCCAAGAGTTTCTGTCAGACAGTTTTTCATGGGACACATTTCCGGCGTTGTTGTTGCACTATTGAGCCATTGATAAGGACATGCTGCCACGTCATTCATTTAAGTAAAGTCTGAATGTTATTAAAACAGTTAGCTCCATCTTTTGACGCTTGTCCGACTCCCGTCCATGCATGCAACAAAACGTTTTAACAACAAAGATGACGGGGAGAAGACGCTGTCGAAGTGGAGGCACGTACAAACCCCGTTTCCATATAAGTTGGGAAATTGGGTTAGATGTAAATATAAACGGAATTCAATGATTTGCAAATCCTTTTCAACCCATATTACATTGAATGCACTACAAACACAAGATATTTAATGTTCAAACTCATAAACTTTATTTTTTTTTGCAAATAATAATTAACTTAGAATTTCATGGCTGCAACATGTGCCAAAGTAATTGGGAAAGGGCATGTTCACCACTGTTACATCACCTTTTCTTTTAACAACACTCAATAAACGTTTGGGAACTGAGGAAACTAATTGTTGAAGCTTTGAAAGTGGAATTCTTTCCCATTTTTGTTTTATGTAGAGCTTAAGTCTTTCCACAGTCCGGGGTCTCCGCTGTCATATTTTACGCTTCATAACGCGCCACACATTTTCTATGGGAGACAGGTTTGGACTGCAGGCGGGCCAGGAAAGTACCCACACTCATTTTTTACGAAGCCACGCTGTTGTAACACGTGCTGAATGTGGCTTGGCATTGTCTTGCTGAAATTAGCAGGGGCGTCAATGAAAAAGACTGCGCTTGGATGGCAGCATATGTTGTTCCACAACCTGTATGTACCTTTCAGCATTAATGGTGCCTTCACAGATCTGTAAGTTACCCATGCCTTGGGCACTAATGCACCCCCATACCATCACAGATGCTGGCTTTAGAACTCTGTGCCGATAACAGTCTGGATGGTTCACTTATCCTTTGGTCCGGATGGCACGATGTTGAATATTTCCCCAAAATTTTTTAAATGTGTACTCGTCAGACCACAGAACACTTTTCCACTTTGCATCAGTCCATCTTAGATGATCTTGGGCCCAGAGAAGCTGGCAGCGTTTCTGGATGTTGTTGATAAATGGCTTTCGCTTTGCATAGTAGAGCTTTAACTTGTACTTACAGATGTAGCGACAAAGTGTATTTAGTGACAGTGGTTTTCTGAAGTGTTCCTGAGCCCATGTGGTGATATCCTTAAGAGATTGATGTCGGTTTTTGATACAGTGCTGTCTGAGGGATCGAAGGTCACGGTCATTCAATGTTGGTTTCCGGCCATGCCACTTACATGGAGTAATTTCTCCAGACCGTCTGAACCTTTTGATGATATTATGGACCATAGATGTTGAAATCCCTAAATTTCTTGCAATTGCACTTTGAGAAACATTGTTCTTAAACTGTTTGACTATTTGCTCTAGCAGTTGTGGACAAAAGGGTGTACCTCGCCCCGTCCTTTCTTGTGAAAGACTGAGCATTTTTTGGGAAGCTGTTTCTATACCCAATCATGGCACCCACCTGTTCCGAATTTGCCTGCACACCTGTGGGATGTAATTTGATAGTGCAACAGATACTACATTATCATTTCAGATAGCCAGTGGTAAGCAGTGCCAGCTATTGGTCAGCAGTATTTATTCCTCAATAACAAGGTGCCTATAGGACCTGTTTAAATCTAAAACACCATTTGACTTTTGGGTCCCCGCTCCATCTTTGAATCACTTTCCAGGTTTTCCTGGAATTTACATTCCCCTACGGTTCCACATTTCATGGTCTTCACACACTTTTTACAAAAATATGCTTCACTCCCTTTGATGAAAATGGCAAATAGTCGTGGAACCTCTTGCGAATGTTGAAAGTAAACGTTAAAAAAAATATTCTTATTTTCTTGTCAGAGCCGCTTCCGTCCCCACAGACACTGCAGGAAGTGTCCGTTCCCGTGGTGTCCAATGAACAGTGCAGCCAGACGTACAGCGTCATCACCACCAACATGATCTGTGCCGGACTCACGGAGGGGGGACGAGACTCGTGCCAGGTGACGTTACACCTTTATTTACTTCCATTTTCATTTAGATATAAGAGTCACAGTCACCCCCTGAGATAGAAAACGGGTATTACGTGACGACATTTCCCGAATTATTCATTAGCTGACTTCATGCTCCCATATTTTGTCTTTCTTTCTTATTCTCTAAATGTTCTAATATTTTTATAGTCCACACACATCCTGCAGCCTGTAAAAAGTCAGGCCTTCAAAATAAAAGCACACCAGTAAAACACGATAAATAACATATCTGTCATTGTATAGCTATTATTCAAAATTGAAGCTGCCTTTTTGAACTTAGCTTTGACTTCAGTGGTGGTTAGTAGTGATGTTTAAATGAGACCCCGGTGAGTGTGTGGCACACTCACTGCCTGTATTGACACTGTACTGATACATTTAGTGTTTCATACTGGTCTACCGCCATCTGCTGGAATAAAAAGGTCACTACATTTGACCTTGTCAGCAAATATAATAGGTTTTTTTTGGGGGGTTTTTTAAAACAGAAAATACCTGAAACATGCAACTCTGGTCAATGAGCCAAACAGTAACCAGGAAAAAAAGAAAATGTACCTAATTTATCGCCATGAGCGCAAAAAAATCCCACACTTTGTAATTTTTGGAATGTCAGTTCCATTTAGATCAATGATAGCGACAAAGGCTAATGTCAAACATGACACTCCTCAGTACAAGATGCCACTCATGGTTTGAATTAACCTTCCTGATGAACACAGTTCGGTACTTCACAGTTAAACCAATGAACAGATGTATCGGTCACATGTTTTTTCTTAAAGTGACACACCTGAAAATCCTTCATTTTCCAGAGAAATATCCCATATTTCGAAAAGGCAAATGTTGACAGCAACGGCCGACTTAATTTCACGGGTGTGTTTCTACCTGTCTGCAGGGCGACTCAGGCGGTCCCATGGTCAGCCTGAGTAACTTTACAACTAACGTAACTCGGTGGGTCCAAGGCGGCGTGGTGAGTTTCGGTATAGGATGCGCTCTGCCTGGCATACCGGGAGTCTACGCTCGAGTGTCTGAGTACCAGGATTGGATCACAGATCGCGTAGGCAGCGACGTGCCGGGCTTCGTTGACTTCAGAGCCAGCACAACCCCGACCATACCCCTGCCTTCAACCTCATCTGGCTTCTCCCTATTGGCTCCTCTGCTGCTCTCCCTTCTGCCAACCGTCCTCAGCGTCCCCATGCTGCTGTGAGGACGATATATTTATCAACCATCACAGTGAAAGTGCCTCATGTTACATAACAGGCAGCTGCTGTCAGCCATTATACTGTTTCATTGTTTCCATGTTACATCAAATCAGTCAAGTGTTGGTGAACTGATCCCAAATGAACACTTTGTTGAATAGGAGTTTACTTTCTATGATTTTGTCTTTGTTTTCCGTGCCAACTCGTCCCCAATGTTTGCACTGATGTTAAAAAAAAAATGTGTCACTCTTTTTACGCTTTTATCCAAGCTGTAGCTGTGCAGTGGGCACTTTAAATTGAAGCAGGACGATGAAGGATCCAATCGTGAGTCAGGGCATTTTGTCACAGTGCAATGTGTCGTATGATTTTTGCATTACTCGATTTTGGATGGCGTTTCTTGAAATAAATGATGTTGCTTATTTCCTTGTGATGTGGAAATATGGAATGTAAATAAACAATAAATAGGGCTTCACGATGGCAGAGGGGTTAGTGTGTCTGCCTCACGATAGATAGATAGATAGAGAGATAGTACTTTATTTATTCCTTCAGGAGAGTTCCTTAAGGAAAATCAATATTTTCAGCACAATCCCATTCAAGATCAGACAAAACATTACAGGGCGACAGATCAGGATCACTGACGGGTCTGCCGACTTCCGGCGCACCTTACAAAAAAGGTGAAATACAGGTAAAAAAAAAAAAAAAAGATTTAAATTAAATTAAAAAAAAAAAATCGGTCTAAGCCTGGGCCTCTGGAGAGGGGTCCAGACTGAGGCCAAGGGAAAAACAACTCATAGCCATAGTACACATCCCTCTTACATCAAACATCAAAGAAAACAAAGTGTTAGGACTTCGCATGGCTGCAGTTGTGTGACAGATAGATAGATAGATAGTACTTTATTGATTCCTTCAGGAGAGTTCCTTCAGGAAAATTAAAATTCCAGCAGCAGTGTACAGAGTTGAGATCAATTTAAAGAAAAAAGTAAAAAGTAAATAATGGGTGTTTAAAAGGAAACAAAATAGAGAAATATTACAAAAAGAATAAAAACAATGGGAATAACAATATAACAGTAAAATAAGAATATAACAAGACAAAGTAGGCAGTAGTGACCATGTTATGAAAACGTATTGCACTGTTAATGACCTCAAGTATGCAAGAATCCAGGAGAGCAGAAAGCAGGTAAGATGATTTTAATTTCATCAAAGTAAAAGATATAAACAGAAAGCAGTCTTGCATGGAGATGTTCCCAACATGGTTTTAACTTCGAGCACTGAGGAGTGCTCAAGTGAAACATAAATAGACCTATGTTGATTGACAGCAGCTGAGGACCGCTGCCAATCAACAGCAAGTGAGAGAAAAACAGAGCTCAGCTGAGTGAACAGGAAGTACAACAAAATAAGAGCACTGAACAGGAAATAAAGTACAAAACACGAAAAACCAACAGAAATTAAGTGACAGATTGTCACAGGACCTCCCCCTCAAGGAACAGATTCCAGATGTTCCCTAGAAGAAATGGAAAAAAAAATCCAACATTTAAGGGAGGGCGGAGGGAGGACTTGGCGGAGGGTCGCCAAACCCAATGTCCCCGCAGCCAGCGAGGAAGAGTCAAATGGCGGCGGCGCATTGAGCGCCGCCGGAACTGGAGCAGCGGGCGGCCACGGAACAGCCACATCATTGGCCGAAAAAGAGATGAGTGCATCCCGCGAGGAGGACGCCCAGGGCACGGCCACATCCGCGGCTGACGTGGAGGCGGGCGCGCTGAAGCAGGCCCGGAGACAGCAGACAAAGCGGCGGGGACTGTAGCCGAAACAGATACCTCTGCAGGAGGCGGCTGAGGAGCCGATGTTGGTGCCGGCATTGAAGCGGCAGACGTCATCAACGGCGTGGAAGCGACAGACGTCATCGGCGGCGTGGAAGCGACAGACGTCATCGGCGGCGTGGAAGCGACAGACGTCATCGGCGGCGTGGAAGCGGCAGACGTCATCGGCGGCGTGAAAGCGGCAGACGTCATCGGCGGCGTGAAAGCGGCAGACGTCATCGGTGGCGTGAAAGCGGCAGACGTCATCGGCGGCATGAAAGCGGCAGATGTCATCGGCGGCGTGAAAGCGGCAGACGTCATCAACGGCGTGGAAGCGACAGACGTCATCAACGGCGTGGAAGCGACAGACGTCATCGGCGGTGTTGAAGCGGCAGGCATCATCGGCGGTGTTGAAGCGGCAGGCGTCATCGGCGGCGTGAAAGTGGCAGATGTCATCGGCGGCGTGAAAACGGCTGATGAAGACGAAGGGGGAGGAGCCGCAAATACCGGCTGGGGAGCAGCAGATGCCGGCGGCGACGAAGCCCCGCGTGGTGCTGCCACTGGCGGCGTTGGATCTGTGTGTAATGCCGGCATTGGAACTCGGCGTGGAGCCGGCATTGGAGCGGTGCGTAATGCCGGCGTTGGAACGCTGCGTGGAGCTGGCGTTGGAGCTGTGCGAAAGCCCGCCAGGGACGTAGATGTCTCCGTGGAAGGAGACCCTGGCGGGGATGACAGCGGTGTGTGCCTGGCTGCACCGCAGTGTATAGTGGGCCCCCCTCCACTAGGTGGCTGCCAGACACCGTTCACACTTGCGGGAAGACGTGCCTGCTCGTCGGAGTCCCCCGGTGCGAAAACCAGGGACGGGTGGGAGGGGGCCAGGAGGAGGGACGAAGACACGTCCCGTGCCGAGTCCCAGCAGGACGACAAAAGCGACCTCACTGTGGGCTCTACTGGAGCTCTCGGCGAACCAAAAAAGAGAGCGGGAGCTGGCAAAAAGAGCAGCCGGGGAGCAGCCGCTGGAAGCTGCGTAGGAGCAGGGAGAAGCAGCTCAGCAGACGACGGGAAGGATGGCGGCGGCGGACGTGCCGGTCGGAGAGCCGCAGTCGGCGACGGAGCTGCAGGAGCCGCGAGACGTGAAGGAGGAAGCGGGCGCGCCGGTCGGTGAGCCGTAGCCGGCAGCGTTGCAGAGAGGAAGGATGGCGGTGGAGGACGCGCCGGTCGGAGAGCCGTAGCCGGTAGCGTTGCCGCGGGAGCCGCGAAGCATGCAGGAAGTGGCGGACGTGCTGGTCGGAGAGCCGTAGCCAGCCGTCGAGCCGAGAGGAAAGATGGCGGCGGGGGACGCGCCGGTCGGAAAGCCGAAGCCGGTGGCGTTGCCGCGGGGAGAGGGTCAGCGTCTGTAGGCTGGGACCGCACAAACCTGGCCTTCAAGTCCTCCAGGAATTGTGCGGTCCAAAACGTCGGCTGAGGATTGCCGACAGGGATTCTCGCGAGGTCACAATTTTCTGGCTCGAAGTTACTGTTAGGACTTCGCATGGCTGCAGTTGTGTGACCTCAAGTATGCAAGAATCCAGGAGAGCAGAAAGCAGGTAAGATGATTTTAATTTTATCAAAGTAAAAGATATAAACAGAAAGCAGTCTTGCATGGAGATGTTCCCAACATGGTTTTAACTTCGAGCACTGAGGAGTGCTCGAGTGAAACATAAATAGACCTATGTTGATTGACAGCAGCTGAGGACCGCTGCCAATCAACAGCAAGTGAGAGAAAAACAGTGCTCAGCTGAGGAAGTACAACAGGAAGTACAACAAAATAAGAGCACTGAACAGGAAATAAAGTACAAAACACGAAAAACCAACAGAAATTAAGTGACAGATTGTCACACAAAGGACATGAAAGACATTAAAGCAGCAGAGCTGATACAACCAGCCACTTCTACATACAGCTATGAATAAAAAGTAAAAGAAACATATACACTGCGGTGGCCTCTGCGGTGTTCCACGCTATCGTCTGCTGGGGTGGAGGGAGCTTGGCCAGAGACAGGAGCAGACCCAACAAAGCAACCAAGAGAGCCGACTCCACTCTCGGCCGCCAACCAACTCTCGGCCAGTGTCCAGTCCGCATGGATGAGCGAGGATACATCCAGGGAGACTGAGGTGTCCGATACCTGCTCATTCAGCCAAGACACTGTGAAGCTTGTCCGTCCCGGCGCTCAGTGCCAGCTCCGCAGTCCTGTCTCTTCATCCTCATCTACTCCAGTCTCTCCAAACGGACTCTGGTGTGGCAGAGATCCAGCAGCTGGTCTCCATGTCCAGTAGGCTCCCGGGAGGTAGATCGAGAAGTCCACAAAAACACAATAGAAAGATAAGGGATTTCCCAGAATTATCCTAGTAAATGTGTCTAAAAAAGTCCGGAATCGGTCCCAATGCAATCGCGTTTAGTTTTTTTTTTTTTTCTAGTCCGTCGCCATCAGTATCCTCAAACACAAATCTTTCATCCTCGCTCAAATTAATGGGGAAATTGTCGTTTTCTCGGTCCGAATAGCACTTTTTGTTGGAGGCTCCCATTAAAAACAATGTGAATATGTGAGGAGCCGTCAACATGTGACGTCATCGTCTGCGACTTCCGGTAGAGGCAGGGCATTTCTCTTAGCACAGAAATTTGCGAACTTTATCGTGGATGTTCTCTACTAAATCCTTTCAGCAAAAATATGGCAATATCGCAAAATGATCAAGTATGACGCATAGAATGGACCTGCTATCCCCGTTTAAATAAGAAAATCTCATTTCAGTAGGCTTTTAATGCTGAATGGTCCATACAGGTTTCGGAACAACATATGTTGTCATCCAAGCAACGTTATCATGGACGCCCCTGTTTATTTCAGCAAGACAATGTCAAGCCACGTGTTACAACAGGGTGGCTTCGTAGTAAAAGAGTGCGGGTACTTTCCTGGCCCGCCTGCAGTCCAGACCTGTCTCCCATCAAAAACGTGTGGCGCATCATGAAGCGTAAAATACGACAGCGGAGACCCCGGACTGTTGAACGACTGACGTTCTACATAAAACAAGAATGGGAGAGAATTCCACTTTCAAAGCTTCAACAATTAGTTTCCTCAGTTCCCAAACGTTTATTGAGTGTTGTCAAAAGAAAAGGTGATGTAACACAGTGGTGAACATGCCCTTTCCCAACTACTTTGGCACGTGTTGCGGCCATGAAATTCTAAGTTAATTATTACATGCAAAAAAAAAAAGTTAATGAGTTTGAACATCAAACAACATCATCTTGTCTTTGTAGTGCATTCAGTTGAATATGGGTTGAAAAATATTTGCAAATCATTGTATTCCATTTATATTTACATCCAACACAATTTCCCAACTCATATGGAAACGGGGTTTGCATATATGTGTGTATATAAATATATATATGTATATATGTGTATATATGTACACGTAAATATGTGCATATAGGTATATATATATATATATATATATATATATACATATATATATGTATATATATATGCATATATATATATATATATATATATATATATATATATATATATATATATATATATATGCATATATATGTTGTTGTTTTTTTTCATTCTAACATGTACAAATCGGCCTGTTCTAGGTGGCTAGCAGTGCAGCTAGTAGGAGCAATCAATTCTACCTCTAAGTCACTTTAAAATGCATAACAAAAAACCTCAACAATACTTAATTTATGTTCCGTAACCTGTATAATAACCGAGTTGTATAGCAACATTGTTTTTTGTAAGAGTGAACACTGAGGAACTATTTTTCTAGCGTAATGACACATCGGCGTGCTTAGGTATTAGCCGTAAAAGCTTGAACTTGAATAACTTTGCACGACTGCTTTCGCGCGGTCGTTTTCATTGAGGGCCACATCGCAGTTATGTTTGACCCCAGAGGGCCGCTTCTATCAGTGAATACTATTATTACACAATTTTTAAATGCAATTTATTAGTATATTTTATTAACTAAAGTAAAAAAATATATAACAATTTCACCTCTAAATGTAATGTATAGTAATGTAAATGGAAAAACAGTGCTGCTGTTTTTAATGATAAAAAATGCAGCTCAGTTTGTTACGGTGAGGTCGCATCTTGGATGCGCGAGGAGTGCCACCTCTCGATGCCAAAGGACTGGAGCAGGCAGGAATGAAGGTAGGAGCAGAGTTTAATATAAATAACCAAAGTAACACTTGACAAAAGAGCAAAACAAAGGTGTGCTTTATCACGGGAAGCTAAATGCTACTATTAGCAAGAGGCAGAGTTCAGAGTTCGAAGTAGCGCGAGCCGAGCGCGCGTAGGCTAATCTAAATTTAGCGTGGAACAAACAAAAGGGAAACAAGAATACACAACATAACAGTTGCCCTAAGCAAGCAAAACGTCCAGGAGGAACTGAGATAGCTGGTGGTCTTAAATACAACACAATTAACGACCGGTGTGCGCCAGGCGCCAGTGCAGGTGAAACAATTAAGTTGCCATGGTGACGAGTATAAACTAGGAAGTGTTCAACTCAGGGAAACGGCAGAGTCCAAAACGTGATCAAACATACAGAAAAGTAAACAACAAACGATCCATGAAGTGGATCGTAAAACAGTTGCCAGAATTTTACTGTAAAATGTACTCTTTTTTTTATGTAAATAAAAAAACTGCAATTTTACACTAACATTTTGGCACCTGTGCTTACAGTTTTGTTTTTCTTGTTTGTTTTTTTTAACCGCAAATCAACAACTGTAGATTTTTCGGTGTATTACTGTAAATGCCAAAACATCGTTTTTTTACAGTAAAAAAAAAAGTACAGTTTTTTTTTTTTCATTTAGAGAAAAATGCTGTGAAAAACACAGTAAATTTCACAATCTTACCATGAAATCTATTGCTCATTTTACATTGCACAATTTCATGGATAACTTGCTTTGAAATCATTATTATTAGTATATATTTCTATTTTAAAAAATGGTTTGAATGTTTAATAAAATATTTTTGCATAATTAGACAATATACATAATTTGCGATTACATGAAGTACATATTTTTTTCTCCCAAAATAGAAAGAAAATACATTTTAGTAGGAAATGTTATAGTACTTTATTGATGCATATTTACAGACTTTCGGGGGCTAAATAAAATTAAGTAGCGGGCCACATCTTAGCCCCGGGTCTTGAGTTTGACACCTGCGGTCTGATTGAAAACGCCAGATGGGATAGCGTTGTTAGTTTTCAACACCTTTTGGCGGCATTTGATGACTTCACAGGAGTGAGAAAACACATCCTGGTTATCATAATGAAAATCATTAAAAAGTTAAATAACTAATGATTGTCATACACACTCTAGGTATGGCGAAATTGTTGTCTGCATTTGACTCATCACCCTTGATCACCCCATGGGAGGTGAGGGGAGCAGTGGGCAGCAGCAGTGGGCAGCAGCAGTGGGCAGCAGCAGTGGGCAGCAGCAGTGGGCAGCAGCAGTGGGCAGCAGCAGTGGGCAGCAGCAGTGGGCAGCAGCAGTGGGCAGCAGCGGTGGCCGCGCCCAGGAAACATTTTTGGTGACTTAACCCCCGATTCCAACCCTTGATGCTGAGTGCCAAGCAGGGAGGTAATGGGCCCCATTTTTATAGTCATTGGTATGACTCGGCCGGGGATTGAACTCACAACCTACCGATCTCAGGGCGGACACACAACCATTTATTGTACTAACACAACTTTTGCATTTTTCATTTGATAATAGATGACTCAATTGGATGCTTTTTCGACAAGTGCTGCAGCGTCGAACATGTGCTATTGTGGTCCACTTTGCAATGTTTGAATACTACTGCCTTTTCCTTCGACTTCAGTGTGAAGGCTTCCCACACAATAGACAACTTTTGTGCCTTCTTAATTCCCTTGTTTAGCTGTGGCTCCTGCCCACTGCTTTCTGGGGTGTTGGGCCATTGCGAGTTATGTCAGCGAAAAAGTTTTCTAAACTCAAGCGTGTTAAAAAGAGCGATGTTGTGCAGTGCAGGGCGCGTATGATCTGTGACATAAACACGCTGTGCAACACCTAAACAGTCCGTGCGAAACGTGAGCTTTGACTACTGTTTATTACAAAGGCCTTGAGGCAGCAAAAATCCTCAAATATATTTTTTTATCGAATTACTCGAGTTACTCGAGGAATCGTTTCAGCTTTATGTAGTTGTACTAACATGCATGACGTGCTGCATGTATCACGATCAATATAAAGCGTGAGTCACCTGATAGACAGATGTCTGTTTGGTCCAGTTGGCCTGGGACAGTTTTTTTTCTTCGGTTTATTTGGGTAAGCACTCCATCCATGTCAAAATAGTTCAGTTCCCAGTTCCACATTTACAGCGGTAAAGTCGCGCCAACCCCACTCTCTTGGCTTCCGTCTGCTCTAACGTCTCACCCTTTTTTCGTGCTCGCTTGTAGAAGCTGCAATTCATCCTCCATATGATAAGGTTGTGAATGACTGAGTGAAAAGCTTTCTACTTACATTGATTGAACATTTACCAAGCAAAAATCTCTCGTCATGCTCGACTAAATGAAAAAGCTTTCATTTCAATTTAACAGGATAAACAGCTTTGACAGTTAGACAAATGACATTATGGGCGGTTTCAGTTAGTATCTGTTGTATTTATGCCGATGATGTGCTAGTGTTACTGCTGCAGGTGTGACATAACCGCGCCTCAAAAACTTGATGTACATTTACACAGAGGTGGGTAGAGTAGCCAGAAATTGTACTCAAGTAAGAGTACAGTTACTTCAGAGATTTATTACTCAAGTAAAAGTAAGAAGTAGTCACTCAAATATTTACTTGAGTAAAAGTAAAAAGTATGTTGTGAAAAAACTACTTAAGTACTGAGTAACTGATGAGTAACCTGTTCGTTTAATGATTACGGCAACAAATAATGCACAAAAACATAAAAATAGCAATGAGCAAATTCATAGCCAGGAATATCTTTTAAGCAACTAAAACAATATTATATATTAAATAAATAATACATTAAAATAAAAATAAAAATTAAGGGAAATTGAGCCACAATAACTAAACAGCACCATAGGCTCAGTAGGCATTTATTGATTGATTGAAACTTGTATTAGTAGATTGCACAGTACAGTACATATTCCCTACAATTGACCACTAAATGGTAACACCCCAATAAGTTTTTCAACGTTTATCAATTACTTAATAAATGACCAAGTCGAGGTGATCTACCTTATATATACATATACATACACATATATCATATATATATATATATATATATATATATATATATATATATATATAAATATATATATATATATATATATATATATATATGTGTGTGTGTGTAAATATATATATACATTTATATATACAGTATATAATTTATATTTATTTATTTTGCAGTTTTTGTTGACATGTTAAAGGTGTTTTAATGAATATACATGCATGTTTAACATATAGATTCCTATCTTTAATGAAGACAAAAATATAAGTTGGTGTATTACCTGATTGTGATGACTCGCATTGATTGGAATCAGACAGTATAGTGCTGATAACGTCGCGGTTTTCAAATGGAGGAGAAAAAAAGTTCCTCTTTTCTGTCTAATACCACATGAAAGTCGTTGGTTTTTTGGCATCTTATTTGTCCAGCTTCCATATTCGTTTTTATACACTTTACAAAAAATACATTGGCGGAAAACTCCGTAGCTTGCTAGCTTGTTTGCTCTTGTTTTCGGGGACTCTTATTTTGTTAGCGTAGGCGCGATGGAGCGGCGCTTTTATTGTGAAGACAGGAACTGTGCGATCAGTCTTTAGGCTTAGAACGGGAAGTACGGTTGAAATAAAAAGTGTCTTTTTTCCTTTACACTTTTGATTGATTGGTTGATTGATTGAAACTTTTATTAGTAAATTGCACAGTACAGTACATATTCCGTACAGTTGACCACTAAATGGTAACACCCCAATAAGTTTTTCAACATGTCGGGTTCTACGTGTGACGGTCATGTGACCACCTGGCTCTGTTTGATTGGTCCAACGTCACCAGTGACGGCATTTGATTGGTGAAACGCAGGCCTGCGTAGATCCTACTTTGAATGCGTGTCTGACAAAATCAAAACAAACAAAGCGTGCATTAACAGATCGATAATAAAAAAAGTAGCAAGTAGCGACCTGATTGCAGATAAATGGAGCGGAGTAAAAGTAGCGTTTCTTCTCTATAAATATACTCAAGAAAAAGTAAAAGTATGTTGCATAAAAACTACTCTTAGAAGTACAATTTATCCCAAAAGTTACTCAAGTAGATGTAACGGAGTAAATGTAGCGCGTTGCTACCCACCTCTGCATTTACAGATATCGCATTTTGCTCAAATGTCCTCCTTTTGACAAAATAGCAACCATGCAATTGTTGCAATTGTCAAATAAAGTCAAACTTTAGAGCATTTCTGCCGCCTGGATGCCATGACTTTCGCTGTCTGTAAGACTACACCTGTGGCGTAACGATGTCAATCCCGCCCGCAAGAATCGTCAATGGAATCGTTTGAAAAATTTGGCAAGCGATTCCAAGGAATCAATACCCTGGGAACTGGTACTCAACAAGAAATGTTTTTTTTAATTCCTATCCCTACTTATTATGTCTTCCCTTATTACAGTCATCTTTCGTTTGTCACAAGTAATTGGTTCCAAGCCTGACCATGGTAAACAATTTTTCACGAGGTAAGATTACTATCAATTAATGTAATATTTTCAATAGAGCATAAATATGAAATAACATTCATATATTCGACTTTACACTCTTTTCACCCAATATAGCAGCCTTGAGTGTGTTCTACTATACATTACAGCAAGGGAGTAGGTTTGATTTAGAGATTGGGGACACAAAAGTGCTCCAAGGCAGCACTCTTAAAGTTTCCATCCATCCATCCATCATCTTCCGCTTATCCGAGGTCGACTCTTAAAGTTTACTTTTTTTTTTTTTTTTTTACATTAGCAATCATAATTATAGGGTAAAGTAACTAAAATGAAAGCAAAGGAGACAACTTGGAAGAGTTCTCATCTTTACTCTTAAGTGTAGGGCTGTAGTGCAACTGTGCATCATACTGTCAATTAACATAGCCTACTGTCCATCAACAACATCAGAAATACATTAATGCAATACAACATTGTAAATAAACATAAATGAACTGTAATAATCTTTTCCCCAACTTGTGTTTAAATCACTCACAATTTTTCCCTTCATCTACTTCTTTCTATTGCTGCTTTTGTACTGTAAATATGTTACATGAAACAAAAAAAAAATAAAAAAAATAAATGGAAAGGTGAAATCCGGCGATCTGATTGGCTGTTAACCGTGGTTTAAATATTGAGCACGGCTACTATTCTAAAGCCTTATCACAGCGCAGGCTATCACTCCGCCTCAGGCACATATGACTGGTACGAATGGAAGTTGTTGTCATGTATCCACGACAACGGACTGTTGCAGTCAGTAGAAAAAGACAGCTGATGTTTTTACGATGTTGAAAAACGGACTAAAGTAGTTGAATTCACATGTTTAAAGGTTAACTTTCACCTCCGGGGAGGGTTAACAATGGTAGAGGGGACTGAGCATTGACTTTCACCTGAAAAAAAGCGGAGGAAAAGACGAGATGCAGTGCTAATTTGGAGCTAACGTCTGGATAGGTGGGACTGTTTTTTCCACAGTGAGGCTATTTTATTGGATAATATGTATTTCTGGTTGGATAAAACTACATGAAATTGATTGAGTATTCCTATTTCATATTGCCTTTATTGGTAACTGTTTTATAAAAGCAATATATCACTCCAGTCTATAGTATATGCTCATTATAGCACTCTAAGGGGCGTGACTGGAGTGATATATTGTTTAATTATTCAATATTGTTGAGCCTCTGTACACCCTTAAAGTAACTTGCAGTTTGACTCCTAAAGAAGTCTCTTATATCCAGTTTTCTTTTCATTGACATCCTTCAAAACCTACAGCACACACGCACGCAAACAGACACAAACACAATGTAAATCACAACACTGATATTAAAATCCATCTAGCTACCGTGTGCCAGGAACAACAAATGCCGAACATGTTGACAACTTACACTGACAGTTGCACCGCCTCTCGTCCCCTCGCTAGCAACTAGCATGTAGGCTAGGTTTTACAAGCAGAAGGAGTGACAGCGGGGACAGCCAATCACACGTAAGTTAGCATGAAACCGGCAACCAATCAGGGAGCAATATTTAGGTTAGAGGCGGGACTTCTAAAAGAGACCGACATTTAACCCTTTCTGTGCCATAATCATTGACTAAACATTACGGGCAGCAGTTGTATTGATAGTGACTACACAGTAGCTGCTGGATATTGGTAGGGACGTGTCCCTAGCGTCCCTACCCAATTCTACACCCTTGAATTACAGTATTCACTATTAGTCCGGAGGATCCTCAAAGCTATGGTTGTCAACCGGCCACTACAACACATCCACTACCTGGAAGTACTTCCTCACATCCTAGTTAACTCCACTATGTTAGAACTGGGCTTCCATTTGCTGAAACCACATGTGAAAGTTTATCTATGAAAACTTAGTCAGAGCTATGATTATGAGCTGTGTTGTTAGCATTGTCCGGGTTGTCATACCACATCAGTCACGCCAAAGTTCTATCAATGTCACCTGGAGCTGATGATGTCGAAGACATTGAACATTGAAAGCTAGCAGCGGCTGTTAGCATTGTTAGCATTAAGTGGTGCAATGAGTCACATTGAGTCTACCTTGTCCCGTCACATGATTTGTCTTTTGACAACGCTCACGTCTAAGTCTCACCTATGCTGAGATGTGTTATTTACTGTTGTCGCCCTTCTAACCTTTAATTCTGTTGCTGTAGAGAACGTTGTCTTACATTTCCTCATCAAAAAAAAAGGAATATCCACTGATAAAACCTTCAAAAATACATTTAATAAGAAGGCTAATACCATTTATTGGGATCATGTTGAGAACAAACAGCACAATAATCCAGCACTTAAAACAATACATAATCCATCCATTTTCTACCGCTTATTCCCTTTGGGGTCGCGGGGGGCGCTGGTGCCTATCTCAGCTACAATCGGGTGGAAGGCGGGGTACACCCTGGACAAGTCGCCACCTCATCGCAGGGCCAACACAGATAGACAGACAACATTCACACTCACATTAGGGCCAATTTAGTGTTGCCAATCAACCTATCCCCAGGTGCATGTCTTTGGAAGTGGGAGGAAGCCGGAGTACCCGGGGGGAACCCACGCATTCACGGGGAGGACATGCAAACTCCACACAGAAAGATACCGAGCCCGGGATTGAACCCTGACTACTCAGGACATGTGTATTGTGAGGCAGAGGCACTAACCCCTCTTCCACCGTGAAGCCCACAGTACATAATGAAAAACATTCAAAAGTCAAAGTACCCATGATTTTCACACAAACAATAGGTGTGGCAGAATTATTCTATGCCTTTGACCCATTACCCGTGATCACCCCCTGGGAAGTGAGGGGAGCAGTGAGCAGCAGCGGTGGCCGCACCCGGGAATCCTTTTTGGTGATTTAACCCCCAATTCCAACCCTTGATGCTGCGTGCCAAGCAGGGAGTTAATGGGTCCCATTGTTATAGTCTTTGGTGTGGCATGTCCAAAAAGGAGTAAGAAGAAGCCAAGCTTTTTTGATCCAACCTCTGTCCAATATTGAGAGTTTGAGTTCTTCTTTGTACTTTGTCTACTATACTGTTTCTTAAACTGATCCATATGAGTATATTGTTTAAGTATCTCACTTAATCCATCCCAGAGTTTATTTCCACTTACAGGTACACTAAATGCCTTCAATGATGTGCAATTATACAAATGTTTAGATTAGTTAATTCCTTAAATGTGAGTACATTTTCTGGTAAACTTTGTGTTTTTTGCAATTTTTAGTTTATCTTTGCGGTTTGAAAGTGTACCAACAAATGCATAAATCTACAGTAACGCTTCACAAAACAGTGTTCCATATTAAAGTATTCATTTACAGAAAGATAGAGATTTTGTCATTTGTTGACCTTCTCACGGTCCCTGAATGCAGCACCGCGGAAGCGTTAGTTGCTTCTGATTGGCTCCTGACCAGGAAGTACGGAAGTATTAAATGTTAAGTGTTCGTGCCTTTCGGTGTTTTGTAGCTGTGACTTTTGTCTTCAATGGAAAACATCGCTGCTCACTTTCTATTAATAATTTATTTCCTCTTCGTGCTGATGTGTTTTATCGCCGATGCGCAGGATCTACTCGATGACGGCGGCTGGTGAGTTTTGGCCTGCTAACTTGCTAAGTGAGAAGCCAAATGATGATCAACATTGTTCAGTGATATCATGCAGTTTGAAACATACAACATCAATTAATGTTTGGTATGTTGCAACACAAGACAATAATATGTCGAATAAAACATGTGACAGAGGAGTTATAACGTTATCACTAACTTTACAAACCTTTTCTTTCTGAGCTTCTGTAAGTGGTGTGGTGCCATTATGGAATCCATCCATCCATTTCCTACCGCATTGGGGGCATAGGAGAAAAAGAAAAAGAAAGGGCAGATCAACTGGTCTAAAAATGGGGTGTATTTAAAGGCTAGAGTCACGTGGTATATTGTAATAATATGTAGTATATTGTGATATCATGTATTATTTTGTAATATATTGTTGTATACTGTAATATCATATAGTATACTTTTATATGATATAGTACAGTGGTTCTCAAATGGGGGTACGTGTACCCCTGGGGGTACTTGAAGGTATGCCAAGGGGTATGCGATATTTTTTTTTAAAATATTCTAAAAATAGCAACAATTCAAAAATCCTTTATAAATATATTTATTTAATAATACTTAAAGAAAATATGAATGTAAGTTCATAAACTGTGAAAAAAATACAACAATGCAATATTCAGTGTTGACAGCTAGATTTTTTGTAGACATGTTCCATAAATGTTCATGTTAAAGACTTCTTTTTTTTTGGTGAAGAAATTTTCAGAATTAAGTACATGAATCCAGATGGATCTCTATTACAATTCCCAAAGAGGGCACTTTAAGTTGATGAACTTTTCTAGCTTGTCAGCCTTCTCTTCTCCATCTTTCACTTTTTGTTCCAGCTCAGCCTTCTGGCTCTCCCAGCTCGCCTGCTGTTCCTCATAAGCTTTCAACTTCTCTCTGGCTTGCTGGAGCTGGGCTTCTATGTGTAGAAATCTTTATTTAAAATTGAATCACTTGTTTATTTTTCAACAAGTTTTTAGTTATTTTTGTATTTTTTTTCCAAATAGTTCAAGAAAGACCACTACAAATGAGAAATATTTTGCACTGTTATACAATTTAATAAATCAGAAACTGATGACATAGTGCTGTATTTTACTTCTTTATCTCTTTTTCCAACCAAAAATACTTTGCTCTGATTAGGGGGTACTTGAATTAAAAAAAAATTCACAGGGGTACATCACTGAAAAAAGGTTGAGAACCACTGATATAGTATATTGTAATATTATGTCAAATAAGATATAATGCAATGTCATGTAGAAAACTCTAATATCATATAGTATACTGTTACATGATATAGTATATTGTAAAAAGTAAAATAACATATAATAGAATGTAATGTATAGGAGTGTAACGGTACGTGTATTTGTATTGAACTGTTTTGGTACGTGTATTTCTGTTCGGTACGGGGGTGTACCGAACGAGTTTCTAAGCTAAAGTCTTAACAAGCTGCTTTGCTTCTTCTGCCTCTGTCTCAGCACCCAGAATTGTCCCACCCACACAACCATCTGATTGGTTACATACAGAGCGATAACAGCCAAACAGCAGTGCGTATTCAGAGCGGTAACAGCCAATCAGCAGTGCGTATTCAGAGCGGTAACAGCCAATCAGCAGTGCGTATTCAGAGCGCATGTAATCAATGCTTCAGCGTCGAGCAGATAGGTGTTTTGCAGGTGAGCATAAGGCAGCGTACTCTTCCCAAATTATAAAACACACCTCCCAGTCAACTACTAGTAACATCACTATGAGCCGTTGACGTTCTAGAATGTTAAACTGCAGCTCAGTTCGCTCGCAGTCCTGGCTTGAGGTGAAGGCTAATTAGCTTTTAGCGTAACATTAGTTCATTTTGCTGTGTGTGTGTGTGTGTGTGTGTGTGTGTGTGTGTGTGTGTGTGTGTGTGTGTGTGTGTGTGTGTGTGTGTGTGTGTGTGTGTGTGTGTGTGTGTGTGTGTGTGTGTGTGTGCGTGCGTGCGTGCGTGCGTGCGTGCGTGCGTGCGTGCGTGCGTGCGTGCGTGCGTGCGTGCGTGCGTGCGTGCGTGCGTGCGTGCGTGCGTGCGTGCGTGCGTGCGTGCGTGCGTGCGTGCGTGCGTGCGTGCGTGCGTGCGTGCGTGCGTGCGTGCGTGCGTGCGTGCGTGCGTGCGTGCGTGCGTGCGTGCGTGCGTGCGTGCGTGCGTGCGTGCGTGCGTGCGTGCGTGCGTGCGTGCGTGCGTGCGTGCGTGCGTGCGTGCGTGCGTGCGTGCGTGCGTGCGTGCGTGCGTGCGTGCGTGCGTGCGTGCGTGCGTGCGTGCGTGCGTGCGTGCGTGCGTGCGTGCGTGCGTGCGTGCGTGCGTGCGTGCGTGCGTGCGTGCGTGCGTAAGCACACACACACACACACACACACACACACACACACACACACACACACACGTCTGTCTGTCTGTTAGGGGCAGCAAAGCCCTGTCCGTCTGTTATTTCACTTGAACTCCATGGTGTTCAGGGATGAATAGTTTCTCCTATTGCTATTGTACTATTTTTCCAGCTATAGTTACATTAACCATTAGTAATGTAGCAGCCTAGTTTTGAATGGCAGGGTCCCTACTATTACATGTTGATAAAAATATAACATTTACATAATAAAAATCAACTACAGGCTTCCCAAATGCTGTAATCAATTAAGCATGATGAGTTGATTTGAAACTGTTTAATATTGCACTTTTTATATGTAGAACAAAAGTTTAGTCGTTTTATTTCATCCGAGCAACAATTTGAGGCAGTTTAATGTATATTAATGTGGGCAGGATTATTACAGTGTTCCCAATGTCAAAAGGATAAAGCCATTGTTTACAAATTTGGTAAATAATTAACCAAAAAATTTATATTTTGTTGTTTTCTTACTGTACCGAAAATGAACCGAACCGTGACCTCCAAACCAAGGTATGTACCGAACCGAGATTTTTGTGTACCGTTACACCCTTAGTAATGTAGTGTATTGTAATATTATATAGTATATTGTAATATGATGGAGTACATTGTAACATATTGTACTATACTGTAATATCATATAGTATACTGTTATATCATATAGTATATTTTAATATTATGTCAAATAAGATATAATGGAATGTCATGTAGTATACTGTAAAATCATATAGTATACTGTTACATTATATAGTATTATGTAAAATAAGATGTAATAGAATGTAATGTAGTATATTTTAATATTATGTAGTATATTGTAATATCATGCAGTATATTGTAACATATTGTAGTATACTGTAATATCATATAGTATATTGTAGTATTGGGTTAGTGCGTCTGCCTCACAATACGAAGGTCCTGAGTAGTCAGGGTTCAATCCCGGGCTCGGGATCTTTCTGTGTGGAGTTTGCATGTCCTCCCCGTGAATGCGTGGGTTCCCTCTGGGTACTCCGGCTTCCTCCCACTTCCAAAGACATGCACCTGGAGATAAGTTGATTGGCAACACTAAATTGGCCCTAGTGTGTGAATGAGAGTGTGAATGTTGTCTGTATATCTGTGTTGGCCCTGCAATGAGGTAGCGACTTGTCCAGGGTGTACCCTGCCTTCCGCCCGATTGTAACTGAGATAGGCACCAGCGCCCCCCGCAATCCCAAAGGGAATAAGCGGTAGAAAATGGATGGATGGATGTTGGAATACGTACAATTATATATAATGCAGTTTCATGCAGTATTTTGTAATATCATGTCAAATAAGAAATAATGGAATTTTACGTGGTTTATTGTAATATTATGTAGTATTTTGTAATATCATGTATTATTTTCACGGTGGCACAGGGGTTAGTGCTTGTGCCTCACCATACGAAGGTCCGGGCTTGGGTTCTTTCTGTGTGGAGTTTGCATATTCTACATGTGACTCTGTGGGTTCCCTCCGGGTACTCCGGCTTCCTCCCACCTCCAAATACATGCACCTGGGGTTAGGTTGATTGGCAACACTAAATTGGCCCCAGTGTGTGAATGTGAGTGTGAATGTTGTCTGTCCATCTGTGTTGGCCCTGTTATGAGGTGCGACTTGTCCAGGGTGTACCCCGCTTTCCGCCCGAATGCAGCTGAGATAGGCTCCAGCACCCTCCGCGACCCCGAAAGCGGTAGGAAATGGATGGATGTATATTGTAATATCATGTATTATTTTGTTATACATTGTAGTGTACAGTAATATCATATAGTATATTGTGATATCATGTCAAAAGAGATTTAATGCAATGTCATGTAGTATTTTGTAAAATCATGTAGTATATTTGAAAAATCAAGTGGTATAATGTAATATGTAAAATCAGGTATAATGCAATGTAATGTAGTATATTGTGATACTGTGGAAAATCCAATGATGTAATGCAATTTTATGTTGTATATTGTAAAATTATATATTGTATTGTAGTGTATTGTAATATAATGTACACATCATCAGACACATTGCAATTTCTTGTAATGTATTGTAATGTTATTTAGTATATTGTTATATCAAGTAATAGTAATTTAGTATATTTTAATACCATGTAAAATCATATGATAAAATGTAATTTCATGTAGTATATTGTAATATGTAAAATCTGATATAATGCAGTGTAATGTAGTCTATTGTAATATCATGTAAAATCATATCAGATATAATACAATGGAATGTATATTGTAATATGTAGAAATCGTACAATATCATGCAATTTCATGTATTGTAATGTAATTTATATTGTCATATCACGTTGAAAATGTAAAATGATATGTAATGCAGTTTCATGTAGTATGTTGTAAAACTATGTAGTATCATGTAAAATCATACAATATAATGCAATTTAATGTCATATATTGTAATGTAATCACTCTCATATCAAGTAGTATATTGTAATATGTAAATCTTTAATAATACAATTTATTTTAATATATTGTAAAATCATGTAGTATATTGCAATATCATGTAAAATGGTGTGATACAATTCAATATCATGTAATCTTTGTTGTAATTTGCAGTCGACTATGTGCTGCTGGTGAGCGCCTCCTACTGGCATAAAAGTGTAATTGTGTGCAGGTCGTCCCAGGGTTTGCACCATGAAGGACCGTGCAACATCCCAGTGCTGGACGGCCGCTCGCTGCCACTGCGGTACTTCCTGGACAGGTGAGTCCATCGAAGAAAAAGAACAGGTCGCATGCGTACTACCTAGCCGCGTGTCATTGTTGTGGTGTTGTTTCCATAGATACGCATACAGCACACCAGTGGTGATCCGAGGTGTGACTGATAACATGGTACAGTATAAGTACAGTACAGTATGTTCACCTCAAGTCCAACCTTTGATTTGTGTTCATATCTGACATCTTCTTCAACACTTGTAGAAATTCCGCTCTTTGTGTTCCAAGTCTTCGTTACTGGAAGAGTACGGCCAACGCAAAGTACGGCTCAGTACGGCCAACACGTATTCTTACACAAAAGGTACGACCGTCTGCACTTTATTTTTCCACGGGGCTTTATAAAAAAAAAGTTGGTATGGTAGCCATTTAATTTACATTTTCTTTATGTTTTAATTGTTTGACTGTGTTTTTCACTATGTGTTTTAATTTGTTTATTGTATGTTTTACTGTGTGTTTACAGTCTATTGTACTGTATGTGTACTGTTTTACTGTGTGTTTCACTTTGTTTACTGTATATTTACTAAATGTGTTGATTCATGTTTAAATAAATGGTTGTACTTGTTTATTGCATGTTTACTAGATGTTTTACTGTATGTTTAATTGTATGTTTCACTATATGTTTCAACTTTGTTTATTGTATGTTTCACTATGTTTTAAATATGTTTATTGTATTTTTGTTTGTGTTTACTGTCAATTCTACTGTATGTTAACTATTTTTGACTACGGTTACTGTATGTTTCATTACGCGCTTTTATTAGTGTTATTGTGTGTTTACAGTCAATTCTACTGTATGTTTTACTGTGTGGTTACTGTATGTTTCACTACACGCTTTTATTAGTGTTATTGTATGTTTCACTACATGGTTTATAAGTGTTATTGTATGTTTCACTGTATGTTTTAATTTGTTTTTGCATGTTTCACTGTTTTTTTGTGTCTGTACTGTCTGTTCTATTGTATGTTTACTATTTTTCACGATATGTTTACTATGTTATACTGTATGTTGTTTACTATATGTTTTACTGTATATTTACGAGATGTTTTAGTTTGTTTTACTCTGTTTACAAGATGTTTTACTGTATGTTTAATATACGTTTTACTGTATATTTCACTGTATGTTTACTACATGTTTTACTATGTGTTACTGCATATGTAATTTATATTTTTACTGAATGTTTTACTGTATGTTTAGCATATGTTTTACTGCACTGTATGTTTACTATATGTTTTACTGTATGTTTCACGGTATACTATTGTTTACAATATGTTTTACTTTGAGTTAACTACATATTTTATTACACGTTTTTATTTGTTTTATTGTATGTGTCACTGCGTGTTTTAATTTGTTTATGATATGTTTAGTACACCTATTACTGTGTGTTTACTATATGTTTTTTACCGTATGTTTCACTGTAAGTTATTGTTTACCATGTTTAACTGTAGGTTTCACTGTATGTTACTGTTTACCATAAAGTATGTTTACTAGATATTTTACTATATGTTTTGCTGTATGTTTACAATGTGTTTTACTGTATGTTTACAATATGTTTACTGTATGTGTACTAGATGTTTTACTGTATGCGTACTAGATATTTTACAGTATGTTTACTAGATGTTATATGTTTACTACAAACCCCGTTTCCATATGAGTTGGGAAATTGTGTTGGATGTAAATATAAACGGAATACAATGATTTGCGAATCATTTTCGACCCATATTCAGTTGCATATGCTACAAAGACAACATATTTGAAGTTCAAATTGATAAACATTTTTTTTTTTGCAAATAATCATTAACTTTAGAATTTGATGCCAGCAACACGTGACAAAGGAGTTGGGAAAGGTGGCAATAAATACTGATAGTTGAGGAATGCTCATCAAACACTTATTTGGAACATCCCACAGGTGTGCAGGCTAATTGGGAACAGGTGGGTGTAATGATTGGGTATAAAAACAGCTTCCCAAAAAATGCTCAGTCTTTCACAAGAAAGGATGGGGCGAGGTACACCCCTTTGTCCACAACTGCGTGAGCAAATAGTCATACAGTTTAAGAATAACGTTTCTCAAAGTGATATTGCAGAAATTAAGGAATTTCAACATCTGCGGTCCATATCATCAAAAGGTTCAGAGAATCCGGAGAAATCACTCCACGTAAGCAGCATGGCCGGAAACCAACATCGAATGACCATGACCGTAAGCGATGATATTACGTACTTTTGATCCCTCAGACGGTTCTGTATAAAAAACCGACGTCTATCTCTAAAGGATATCACCACATGGGCTCAGGAACACATCAGAAAACCACTGTAACTAAATACAGTTCGTCGTTACATCTGGAAGTGCAAGTTAAAGCTTTACTATGCAAAGTGAAAGCCATTTATCAACAACATCCAGAAACGCTGCCGGCTTCTCTGGGCCCGAGATCATCTATGATGGACTAATGCAAAGTGGAAAAGTGTTCTGTGGTCTGACGAGTCCACATTTCAAATTGTTTTTGTAAATATTTGACATCGTGTCATCTCCAGACTGTTATCGACGCAAAGTTCAAAAGCCAGCATCTGTGATGGTATGGGGGTGCATTAGTGCTCAAGGCATGGGTAACTTACACATCTGTGAAGGCACCATTAATGCTGAAAGGTACATACAGCATATTCTGCCATCTAAGCGCTGTCTTTTTCATGGACGCCCCTGCTTATTTCAGCAAGACAATGCCAAGCCACATTTAGCACGTGTTACAACAGCGTGGCTTCGTAAAAAAAAGAGTGCGGGTACTTTCCTGGCCCGTCTGCAGTCCAGACATGTCTCGCGTCGAAAATGTGTGGCGCATTATGAAGCGTAAAATACAACAGCGGAGACCCCGGACTGTTGAACGACTGAAGCTCTACATGAAACAAGAATGGGAAAGAATTCCACTTTCAAAGCTTCAACAATTAGTTTCCTCAGTTCCCAAATGTTTATTGAGTGTTGCTAAAAGAAAAGGTAATGTAACACAGTGGTGAACATACCCTTTCCAAACTACTTTGGCATGTGTTGCAGCCATGAAATTCTAAGTTAAATATTATTTGCAAAAAATAATCATACAGTTTATGAGTTTGAACATCAAATATCTTGTCTTTGTAGTGCATATGGGTTGAAAAGGATTTGCAAATAATTGTATTCTGTTTATATTTACATCTAACACAATTTCCCAACTCATATGGAAACAGGGTTTGTAGATGTTAGACTTTATGTTTTACTGTATGTGTACTACATGTTTTACTGTATGTGTACTAGATGTTTTACAGTATGTTTACTAGATATTACACTATATGTTTTACTTTATGTTGACTAGATGTTTTAATGTATGTGTACTAGCAGTTTTACCATATGTTTTACTGTACGTTTACTAGGTGTTTTACTGTATGTTTCACCCCTTTTTTATTTTTTCTATTGTATATTTCTCTGTATGTTGACAATGTGAATACAATATGTTCACTATATGTTTTTTTTTTATTGTGTATTTGACTGTATGACCATATGACCTGTCCACAGTGGACGTGGCATTCAGGAAGTACGTGGACAACCTCCTCAGACCTCAGTCGCTAGACGTCCTTGGCAGCGGTGAGTAAAAGGGCCGTGTCATCCTGGCGGGTGGCATGAAAGTGATGATGTCATCGGCAGACACCTTGTACTTTTTTGGAGACAATAACTTGACGGAGTGGCAGAACCTATTTGACGTGTACAAGCTGCCGCCGTTCCTGCTGCCCGGCACCAGCAGAGCTTACAGCTTCGGCATCGCAGGTGTCTACCCGGCGCTATATTTATTTTGACAATGCAAAGATGCACATAAAGATCGGATATGTCTTTTTCAGGTGCTGGAACTGGCGTCCCCTTCCACTGGCATGGTCCGGGCTACTCGGAGGTCATCTACGGGAGGAAGGTGAGCTCTGTCGTCTCGTTGCAGCGTACGCTCGGTTCTTGACCGCGTGTTTTGTCTCATGGCAGCGCTGGTTCCTCTACCCGCCTGACAAGCAGCCACACTTCCACCCCAACAGCACCACCCTGTCCTGGTTGACGGACACCTACCCCAACCTGCCAGCAGACGAGGCCCCGCTGGAGTGCACCATCCAACCCGGAGAGGTAGACTTTGGCGTGGTCTTTTGGGTTTCACGTTTAGGATAAAGCCTCGGCCCCGGTGTTTCTTAATTCACTGTAGTCATGAAGCTGTGATAAATGTGTTGGTTATGTAACACAACACTCGTCCATCAGGTGCTTTTCTTCCCCGACCGCTGGTGGCACGCCACGCTCAACCTGGACACCAGCGTCTTCATGTCCACCTTCCTGGGATGAAGACATGGAATGATGTTATCATGTCCTCAACACAAGACATGTATACATGTATGCATGCATATATAATTTCGGGGTGAGATTCTTTTGGCACTTAACGATTCGAACCCATTACGATATCTGGGTTGACGATACGATTCGGAATCGGTTCTCGATAGAAACAGATTCTCGCAATATATTATTTGATACAATATTTATAATAAAAACATTTCAAAATATATTGGAATAGCTTCTCTTAGTTGCATGGATATGGCATAAAAAAGGTACTATTAAAAATGTGTTCATATATAAAAAAAAATTTAAATTGAATTTTAAGACTTAGTGTTGTGATGCGGATGTAATGCAATTTTTTGTGCACCCTCAGCAGACTCTATCAGCAATATGGCCGACCAAGGTGTTTACATTCCAAAAAATACCAACTTTTTTTAGAAATATGTAATTTTGTTATCCGGCATTTGAATAGGCCCTTAATGGAATCTAATTTGTGGTTCATGTGACGCCAGTGACCCTGGAATGTACTTTTTATTGTTTGACTGTACAATGTTGACTTATATGACCCAATGCAAACAACCTCCCCTAGTCATGACACAGGAAAATAAAATAGCAAATAGCACACAAAGTCAACAAACATGGCACACATAACACAACCTGCTGGCTGAACTTTAGATTAGATTAGATTAGATAGTACTTTATTTATTCCGTCAGGAGAGTTCCTTCAGGAAAATTACAATTTTCAGCACAATCCCATTCAAGATCAGACAAACATTACAGGGAGACAGAACAGGATCGCTGACTGGTCTGCCGGCTTCCAGCGCCCCTTACAAAAAAGATGACATACAGGTAAACAAGGGGGGGGGGGGAGAAAAAAATAGAAGATTAAAATAGAATGAAAAAATAAAAAATCGGTCTTAGCCTAGGCCCTGGAGTGGGGGTGCAGACTGAGGCCAAGGGAAAAGAACTACTCATAGCCATAGTACACATCCCTCTTACATGTGTATAAGAGGGAAACATCATAGAACACAGAGGACATTAAAGACATTAAAGCAGCAGATACAACAAGACACTTCTACATACAGCTATGAATAAAAAGTAAAAGAAACATATCCACTGTGGTGGCCTCTGGGGTGTTCCACGCCATCGTCCGCTGGGGAGGAGGGAGCATGGCCAGAGACAGAAGCAGACCCAACAAAGCATGTGGATACAAGAAAAAATCAGCCCACCACCATAAAATATTATAAATTACATTGATTTAAATCCATTGCTAAGCATGATGGGAACAATGCAAAAAACACTCATTCATGTTTGGCGCATTTTAGCTGATTGATTACGAAACTTTAAGAACTTCACAAAGGTAAACAAGCTAGGAGTTGAACTTTCAAAATATACATATATATATATATATATATATATATATATATATATATATATATATATATATATATATATATATATATATGTATATATATATATATATATATGTATATATGTATATATATATATATATATATGTATATATATATATATATATTTTTCTGACTATAAGTCACATTTTTTTTGTAGTTTGGCCAGGGGTTGAGACTTGACCAAACTATAAAAAAAATAAAAAAATAAATTAAATTACAAAAAAATGTTTATATATATATATATATATATATGTATATATATATATATATATATATATATATATATATATATATATATATATATATTTTATTTATTATTATTATTTTTTATTTTTTTGGTTTGGCCGGGTCTCACTGGACTGTGGCGAAGACTGCGACTTATAGTCCGAAAAATACGGTATATATATATATATGTATATACTGTAGATAGATAGATATATATGTATATATGTATATATATATATATATATATATATATATATATATATATATATATATATATATATATATATATTAGGGCTTTGAATCTTTGGGTGTCCCACGATCCGATTCAATACCGATTCTTGGGGTCACGATTCGATAATATATCGATTTTTTTTCGATTCGATTCGATTCTCGATTCAAAAACGATATTTTTCCGATTCAAAAGGATTCTGTATTCATTCAGTACATAGGATTTCAGCAGGATCTACCCCAGTCCGCTGACATGCTAGCAGAGTAGTAGATTTAAAAAAAAAAAAGATTTTATCATTGTAAAGGACAATGTTTTATCAACTGATTGCAATAATGTAAATTTGTTTTAGCTATTAAACAAACCAAAAATATGAATTGTTTTATCTTTGTGAAAACATTGGACACTGTGTGTTGTCAAGCTTATTAGATGCGATGCAAGTGTTAGCCACTGTGACACTTTTTTTTTATTTTTACAAATGTCTAAAGATAATGTCAATGAGGGATTTTTAATCACTGCTATGCTGAAATTATAACTAATATGGATACTGTTGTTGATAATATTCATTTTTGTTTCACTACTTTTGGTTTGTTCTGGTCATGTTTGTGTCTTCTCAATTGCTCTGTTTATTGCAGTTCTGAGTGTTGCTGGGTCGAGTTTGGTTTTGGAATTGGACTGCATTGTTATGGTATTGCTGTGTAGTGGTTTGTTGGATTGATTAAAAAAAAAAAATAAAAAAAATTTTAATCGATTTTTTAAAAATGAGAATCGATTCTGAATCGCACAACGTAAACGATTCGTGTTCGAATCGATTTTTTCCCATACCCTTAATATATATATATATATATATATATATATATATATATATAATATATATTGGAATGAGGTAGCGACTTTTCCAGGGTGTACGCCGCCTTCCGCCCGATTGCAGCTGAGATAGGCACTAGCGCCCCCTGCAACCTCAAAAGGGAATAAGCGGTAGAAAACGGATGAATGAATGAATATATATATATATATATATATATATATATATATATATATAATGTGTATATATATACACGAAAATATTTTTTGCCCAATATGGCCCCCCAGTCAAAGAGTTTGTTCACCATCCATCCATTTTTCTACCGCTTGTCCATTTCAGGGGCGCGGGAGGTGCTGCAGCCTATCTCAGCTGCACACGAGCGGTAGGCGGGGTACACCCTGGACAAGTCGCCACCTCATCACAGTTTGTACACCACAACTGTACATACTAAAGGTGCGCAAAAAATATTTAAAACATTTCATAAGAATCAGTTATATAAAATGTCTTTAGGCCATTTCCATGCAGCCAGAGGTAGATTTTCTGACATGTAATCTGTTTTCTAAAAAATGTTTATTGTAATTATTATACCTAATATCAGAATGCGAGAATCGTTTTGACTCAAATCACCACCCCAGGAATCATAATTTAATTGAATTGTTAGGTGCCCAAATATTCACACCACCAATATTTGCATGTATACATACATGCACGCATATGTACGAGTGAAATTAGGGTGTGAAGTTGTAGAATATAAACACTACCTACGAATTAAGCAGCTGTCAATGTTTATTTATGAAGCACATTTAATATAAGTTCAGTAAAATTACATTGATGATAATAATAATAATAGTAATAATAATACAATTTACTTATAAGGCGCCTTTCTCGGCAAGAAAAGCAAATGGAGAAAAGATCACCATCATTGGATAAGTAACTAAGATAACCATGATTTATAGTGAATAAATAATCAGAAATAATTGTGTTTTGAGTCTTGAAGAGGGAAAATAAGTCCATATTGTGAAAGTCTGAGGGTAATGCGTTCCAAAGATGAGGGGCTGACCGGCTGAAAGCTCGGGCTCCCATGGTGGACTGTAGATGGACGATGATGAGGTTCTTCACAGTTAATTGATGAACAACTATAAAAACATCCAACAGGCTTATAATGAAGAAATATAATATGTGATAAAACTGAATATAATGTTTCCACCAATACAAAATTACACTGATAATAATAAAATTAATACAATTTACTTATGAGGCGCCTTTCTCGGCCAGACAAGCCAATGTAGAAAAGATCATCATCATTGAATAAGTAACAAAGATAACCACAATTAACAGTGAATAAACAATCAGAAATAATTGTGTTTTGAGTCTTGAAGAGGAAAAATGAGTCCATATTGTGAAGGTCTGAGGGTAATGCGTTCCAAAGATGAGCGGCTGACCGGCTGAAAGCTCGGGCCCCCATGTTGGACAGTAGATGGACGATGAAGATCTCCACAGTACATTGATTAACAACTATAAAAACATCAAACAGGCTTATAAATGAAGAAATAAAATATGTGATAAAATTGAATAAAATGTTTCAACCAATATAAAAAAGTCCAGTGCATGAAAGGTGTGATTTGAAAGTTCCACAGTTTGACACCTCAGTCCACCTCTTCAATGGTGGGCCCCTGGGGGGGGGGGCTTCGACCGTCCTTCCGCAGGCCCCGCCCCCTGACACAGCTTGCTGATGACTGGCTGACATGCTCGCTCTAGCTCGTTCTGCTCGTGCCGGAGCTCGTGTGTGTCGGCCAGCTGGTTGTTCTCCAGCCACCTGAGGGTCTCGTCACATTTGTCCATCAGCGCCTTCTTGTCCTCCTCGCCCCACTCGGCGTCCCGTACGCTGTTCTTCATGTTGAAGGCGTAGCACTCCAGAGAGTTCCTGGCGGCAACCTTTTCCCGCTGAAGCTCGTCCTCGGCCTTTTAGGTTTGGGCGTCCTGTACCATCTTGTCCATCTCCTCCTTGCTCAGACGTCCCTTGTCGTTGGTGATGGTGATCTTGTTCTCCTTGCCGCTGCTTTTATCCACCGCCGACACCTGGAGGATCCCGTTGGCGTCCACGTCAAAGGTGACCGCGATTTGCGGCACGCCTCGCGGTGCCGGCGGGATTCCGCTCAGTTGAAAGGTTCCCAGCAGGTTGTTGTCCCGGGTCATGGCTCTCTCGCCCTCATAGACTTGAATGAAAACGGCGGTCTGGTTGTCTGAGTAGGTGCTGAAGTTCTGTGTCTGCTTGCTGGGGATGGTGGTGTTGCGTTGAATCAGCGGCGTCATCACGCCTCCCGCCGTCTCGATACCCAGCGACAGCGGCGCCACGTCCAGCAGAAGCAAGTCCTGCACGTTGCCCGAGTTGACACCAGTGAGGATGGCGGCCTGGACGGCAGCACCGTATGCCACTGCCTCGTCGGGGTTGATGCTTTTGTTCAGCTCTTTGCCGTTGAAGAAGTCCTGTAGGAGCTTCTGGATTTTGGGGATCCGTGTGGAGCCCCCTACCAGGACAACGTCGTGGATTTGGGCCTTGTCCATCTTGGCGTCCCTCATCGCTTTCTCCACCGGCTCCAGAGTTCCTCTGAACAGCACGGAGCACAGCTCCTCAAAGCGAGCCCTGGTGATGGATGTGTAGAAGTCAATGCCCTCGAAGAGGGAGTCGATCTCAATGCTGGCCTGGGAGCTGGAGGACAGGGTCCTCTTGGCCTTCTCGGCCGCCGTACGCAGCCTCCGCAGGGCCCGCTTGTTGTGACCCACGTCCTTCCTGTGCTTCCTCCTGAATTCCGCCACGAAGTGGTCCACAAGGCGGTTGTCAAAGTCCTCTCCGCCAAGGTGTGTGTCTCCGGCCGTGGCTTTGACCTCGAAGATGCCGTCCTGCATGGTCAGGATGGACACGTCAAAGGTGCCGCCGCCCAGGTCGAAGATCAGGACGTTGTGTTCCTTGGTCTTGTCTTTGTCCAGACCGTAGGCGATGGCGGCTGCCGTGGGCTCGTTGATGATTCTCAGGATGTTGAGTCCTGCGATGGCGCCCGCGTCTTTGGTGGCCTGTCGCTGGGAGTCGTTGAAGTAGGCGGGGACTGTGACGACAGCGCTGGACACGGTCTGGCCCAGGTACGCCTCTGCGATCTCCTTCATCTTGGCCAGCACCATGGAGGAGATCTCCTCCGGGGAGAAGGTTTTGTCCTCCCCTTTGAACTGCACCTCCAACCTGGTCTTCCCTCCATCGGCCACCACCTTAAAGGGCCAGTGCTTCCTGTCCTCTTGTACCACCGGATCGTCAAACCTTCTTCCGATTAGTCGCTTGGCATCAAACACCGTGTTGCTGGGGTTCAACGCCACCTGGTTCTTGGCGGCGTCGCCGATGAGCCTCTCGATGTCGTTAAAGGCCACGTAGCTGGGAGTGGTCCTGTTGCCCTGCTCGTTGGCGAGGATTTCTACTTTCCCGTGATGGAAAACACCCACACAGGAGTAAGTCGTTCCGAGGTCGATGCCGATGGCAATATCCTTTGATGCCGTCATCTTTGGGTTTAGTCTAATCTGGATGTCCCTCTGTGAAGACAACATGTTAACAACATCAATCAATCAATAAGGTGAAGAGTTGGGCTGTTAAACATTGTAAAAACATAAAGCTCATCTTCCTAAAAGTTATTATCCTGAGGAATAAAGTGAAATAAGGAAGAGGAGAAGAGTCTACTTACGCTTCAATGTCCTTGGAGGTGAAAGAATGATCTTCTGCTGACCCATCAGCTCATTTATACCCGGCGAGCTGACACTCTCGCAAGGTCTAGACGTTTCTCCATCAGTCGACGTTACCGACAGGCACGAATTCCTGCTGGCACTGTCAAAATAAAACGGAAAAGGTTGTGTGAACGGACACAGGTTTTATTTTGAAGGCAAGAATGAGCAAGATGGTAAACATTAACGTGAATTTATCAGAACAATCTGGACTCTTCGAGATGAAGCTAGGAAATTGTAGAAGGTGTTTACTGGCGTCATTTAATACCCACACTCACCTTCCTGAATCATCTAGAAAATATTGTTCTGGATTTTTATTGAAATGCTGACACATGACATCAACAAATTAAATAACTATTTCTAATAGAAAAAACAATGTGTGTTTTTAGCATGAATAAAACTACGTCGCATTTTGTAAACCAGGACAGATAACATGATATCCTTTTTATATTTTTGTATTCGTTCGTTGATTTAGTATGAATACAACCACGTCACAGTTTGAAACCAGGACAGATAACATTATATCTTAAAAAAAATAAATTGTATTCGTTCGTTGAAAAGAATGTCGCGTTCTTGCCAAGTCTCGCGAGAGGAGCACAGGACGGCTCATCGCTGCAATCTTCTTGTTGAGCAACAATAACAAGCGTCAAAGGACGTGATTGTGCGGTTATGTTCACCGGACGCTGGTCGTCCACTGGGTTCGGCCCAGTCGAACACATAGATGCCAACACCAGGCTGTGATGTACAGGTAGGTTTGTGGAGCGTCCATGCGAGGCAGCGAACAGGTTTATTAATAGCCATCTAGCTGGCTAACTGTTAGCATAGTTCGCTAAAGCATTCTGGTTGTTAGCTACTGGGAAATGATGACAAATGTAAACATTTCCTCACTTTTTCTTCACACTAAGCTCATTTTAGCTGCATGTCACTGCAATAAATGCCCGTTTTGCTGCTATTGTGCGTTAAACAAGCGCATTGCTTGCTGCTTCACCTTAGCCAGCTAAAGTCTTACAGAACATTTCAAACGGTGCATTTATCTGCTTGTATAAATAAACATAATAACACGTTACAATGTTAGCCACCTCCTCTAAGCTTATCAAGTTTTCACCCTTAATATTGATTTTCATAACTTTTGACACATTTCATGCATAGCTGCAAGTTACGATGAAGAGGAAATGAAAAGAAAAACAATTTTTCAGTATATAATACATTTTTGTGTGTTCTAATAACTTCTTTATTGATAATAAATCCCTTATTGTAATACCTTTAATTCATGACCTGTTTCCCTATTATAATAATTTATTAATTGAATACGTTTCTTACCATTATAATAATTTCCCCTGGGGGATTAATAGAGTATTTCTGATTCTGATAACTTCTTCATCTATGACCTATTTCCTTAATTTCATAATTTTTCCCCTAATTGTAATACCTTATTCATTGATTACCTTTCCCTATAATAATAATGTATTAATTTATTGCCCGTTCCCTAATATTATAACTGTGTTATGTATTACCTTATCCTGTTATAAATAAATAAATGATAAATGGGTTGTACTTGTATAGCGCTTTTCTACCTTCAAGGTACTCAAAGCGCTTTGACACTACTTACACATTTACCCATTCACACACTGATGAAGGTAGCTGCCATGCAAAGCGCTAACCAGCGCCCATCAGGAGCAAGGGTGAAGTGTCTTGCTCAGGACACAACGGACGTGACGAGGTTGTACTTGTTGGGAATTGAACCAGGGACCCTTGGGTTGCGCCACGCCGTCCCAATAATATCTTAATTGATGAAGTTTTTCGCTACTATAGTATCTTCATTTATGACCTCTTTCCTTATATTAATACCTTCTTCATTAGTACTTTTTTCTCTATTATAATAATGTGTTCATTGATTACCCTTTTTCCCTGTTAAAGGCCTACTGAAAGGAGATTTTCTTATTAAAACGGGGATAGCAGGTCCATTCTATGTCTCATACTTGATCATTTTGCGATATTGCCATATTTTTGCTGAAAGGATTTAGTAGAGAACATTGACGATAAAGTTTGCAACTTTTGGTCGCTCATAAAAAAGCCTTGCCTATACCGGATGTAGCAAACGATGTGCGTGTGACGTCACGGGTTGTGGAGCTCTTCACATCCTCACATTGTTTACAATCATAGCCACCGGCAGCGAGAGCGATTCGGACCGAGAAAGCGACGATTTCCCCATTAATTTGAGCGAGGATGAAAGATTCGTGGATGAGAATAGTGAGCGTGAAGGACTAGAAAAATATAAAAAGGTGAAAGCAGTGGGAGCGATTCAGATGTTATTAGACACATTTACTAGGATAATTCTGGAAAATCCCTTTTCTGCTTATTGTGTTACTAGTGTTTTAGTGAGATTATATGGTACCTGAAAGTCGGAGGGGTGTGGCCACGGCTGTGGTGACCGCCAGTGTCTCTGGTGGGAGGAGATAAGAGGGTCCGCAGCTGCAGGAGGACGCAAGCTCCGCTCATTTCTACGGTAAGAGCCAACTTATTACCACAATTTTCTCACCGAAACCTACCGGTTGACATGTGGTAGAGAATTCGCTTGACCGCTCTGTTCCATAGTAAAGCTTCACCTTCGGGAATATAAACAAGGAAACACCGGCTGTGTTTGTGTTGCTAAAGGCAGCTGCGATACACCGCTTCCCACCTACATCTTTCTTCTTTGACTTCTCCATTATTAATTGAACAAATTGCAAAATATTTAGCAACACAGATGTCCAGAATACTGTGTAAATATGCAATTAAAGCAGACGACTTTTACCCAGGATCGGTGCTGGAAGAGCATGTCCGCTACAACCTGTGACGTCACGCTCACGCGTCGTCATTCCGCGACGTTTTCAACAGGATACTTCACGGGAAATTTAAAATTGCAATTTAGTAAACTAAACCGGCCGTATTGGCATGTGTTGCAATATTAAGATTTCATCATTGATATATAAACTATCAGACTGCGTGGTAGTAGTGGGTTTCAGTAGGCTTTTAATATAACTTTTGTATTTATTACTTTTTTCCTACTATAATAAATTGATTTTCTTTTTCTCATTATAGCAACTTCTTCATTTATGACCCAACTCTTTAATAATGTTTCCATGTATTACTTTTTTCCCTATTATAATAACTTATTCATCGATTACCTATTTCCTTATAATAATAACTTCTTCATTGATGATCTGTTTCCCAATTACATTTTCTTCTTCATTGATTATCTTTTTTCCTATTATAATAACTTCTTTATTGATAACGTATTTCCCTGTTATAACTTTTTCATTAATTACTTATTTGCCTGTTATAATAACTTGTTCATTAATTACTTAGTTGCCTGTTATAATAACTTCTTCATTGATGACCTATTTCCCTATTATAATAACTTCATTGATTACCTTTCCCTATAACAATAAAGTATTCATTCATTACCCTTTCCCTATAATTATAACTGTTTTATTTATTACTTTTCTCCTATTATAATAACTTTTTCATTGATGATCTTTTTCCCATTATAATAACTTCCTCATTTAGGACCTGATTCCTTATATTTGATAACATTTTCGTGTATACATTTTGTTCCCCTATAAAAACTTCTTCATTAATTATCTATTTCCCTATTATAATAGCTTCTTCATTGATAACGTATTTCCCTGTTATGATTTCTCCAATAATTACTTATTTGCCTGTTATAATAACTTTTTCAATAATTACTTATTTCCCTATTATAATAACTTCATCGATTACCTATTTCCCTTTTATAATAACTTTTTCATTGATTACCTATTTCCCTATTATAATAACTTCATCATAGATTACCTATTTCCCTATTATAATAACTTCTTCATTGATTACCTATTACAAACTATTGTAGTTGTGTTACAACAGCAACATTGTAAAAGCAAAGGTCATATTTTGCAAAAAGTCAGTTGCAGTTCATATCGTTTGTGTCTACAGAATGTGGCGTCACTGCTCTGGATGTTTGACGTTTGTGACCAAGAGGAAGACTTCACACATCTCGCCTCGTCGCCACTTGACCGCCGCTTTTGCGTCTGGTATGAGGAAACATGGACGCCGCCAGGATCATGTAGCATAACGCTCTGAGCTCTCATAATGCATCGTGCTGCCAAGACCGGTTCTAGTTTGCTCTTTTTAGTGTAAGCGAACAGACCGATGTGTGGCGTCTTCGGCCGCTCGACTCGCTTCCTCCAGCTGTGCGTCTCGTGTTCAGACTGATCTGATTGGCCGCCGTCGGCAAGAGAATGAACGGCTCTCTTTTGACCCCGCCCAGCCCGCGGGCCACAAGTTCCTCCCCCTTACCCCCTTCACCGTCCCCCTCGCCGTCCCCGCCTTCCCCGCCGTCCCCCTCCCTCCTGCCGCTGTGCCCGCGACCTCCTCCCCTCCCACCTCTGGTGTGCTCCCCGCCCCAGGCACACCCCTTGTCGCTGTCAGACACGCCCACGCCGTCGCCCTCGCCCTGCCTCAGCTGGACTGAATTCTGTGAGCTTCACGCCCGCGTGGCCGCCGGAGACTTTGCGCGCCATTTTCGGGCGTTCCTCCTGGAGAACCCACACTACACCCCCGACTCGGCCGCCGCTTTCTGCCGCCGCTTCACGGACCGCTTCGTTCGCCACTTCCAGAGCGAGCTGGAGGGGGCGCTGCCGCCCAGCTGTGCTTCTGGAAGGGACGATATGGTGAGCTGGGCTCCTCAGTCGGACGCCACCTCCCTGGAAGAGGAAGCCACGTCCCCACTGTCGGCGTCCGGGGCAGCTGTCCCGTCCTCTACCGTGACACGGCCCGCCTCCAAAGCAGTGCCGACACGCCTCGTGTTGGATGGCCGCGGCAGTGACAAATTTCAAGACTCCTACGTCCAAGGCCAGCTCCTGCCGCCGTCTTCATCGTCGTCCTGCTGCTCCTCTGTGGGAGGAAACAACGGGAGGCGGGACGACAAAGGCGCCGCCGTGACTTCCGGCAACGGCGAAGCGCCCGTGGAGGAAGAAGAGGACAGCTGGCTCGGGACGGCATCTGTAGGGGAAGACATGGAGCCGGAAGAGCGGGACACTGCGGCCGTGGAAACGGACGGCTCCCCATGTGCCCCCCACACACCTCCCTCCTCCTCCTCGGTCACGCCCCCGCCCAGCGCTGCTTCCAAAAACAAAGTGAAGAAACGCTTCTCTTTGCGCAGCGTGGGACGCAGCGTGCGCGGGAGCGTGCGCGGCATCCTGCAGTGGCGCAGTGCGTCCAGCGACTCCGCGCCGAGCCAGCTGCCTGCCAGCTACAGCTACACTGTGGGCGTGCAAGACGCCGCATTCTCCAGGAACGCCGCTACCCAGCCTCCCACGCCCACTTCCTCCATGCCCGTGTCTCTGTCCATGCCCCTCGCGCTACCCCACTCTTCCTCCCTCCCCCCCTCGTCCTCTAGCAGCGCCACCTCTCTTTCTCTCTCGGACCGGCGGCGGAGCAACGGCGAGGGCGGAGAAAAGGACAAGTGGAGCCTGCGTCTGGAAAAACTGCGGCTGACGCGATCCCCGCCCCCCGTCCTCACCGCAAGCACTGCCTCATCTGTGCTGCCTACCGGCAGCGCCACTGGTTTGGTCCCGTCAAGGAAAGCGGCCCGTCTGGTGCGAGAAGGCGCCGTGAGCGTGAGTTCGACCAACGACGAGCTCAGCGGAGGTCACGGTTTTTCGGGCTTCTCCTTCGCACTTCTTCATCACGGCGCCGACAACAACGCCACCCGGACGGCTACGGCGCCGCCTCTGGCAAGTGGCGGGAACGTGCCCTGGAAGGGTGGTCGCTGGCATAAATGTCGTCTGGTCCTCCGAGAGAGGGAACGAGAAGGCGGTGACCGCGGCGACGACTTCTACCTGGAATTCTTCATTCCACCAAAGGTATGTCACGATGAGGCAGCCATGTTATTAAATGTATGTCAAGTTGAACGCCTTCAGAGAATATCCATATGTTAGAGCAAACTTTTTCCACTGAAAATCAAAGCATGTGGGGGCCGTTTTGATATTTTTTACACCAATACATTGTAAAGATTTTTTTCCCCTAACCTTCAGGGCTCCCCTTGAATTTGGCCTCGGTACCGGTGTCAAGCGAAATAAGTGCTCTCTGCGAAATAAGTGCCCAAGCGTGTCGGGGCATATATTTAGCACCTTAGGAGCGAAATATATGCCCACCCTATTGTATACAGTGTGTATGGGACGGCTTGCCAAATAATTGCCCCTGTGGATTTGTTGATATTGTTAGCTAAAAGAAAAACCGTTTCATACCAAAGTTACTGTGATATATATTGTCTTAGGCTGTTAAATATGGAGAAACGGCAGGATGAAACAAATAAGATCAGTAGTTTTAATTTTGGTGAGTTAAACTTTTAATAATAGTGGACAGTCTCTCTCTCGCTACACACACATTGGTTTGTCAATGACGCCGCCCTGCCAAAAAACTGCCTGGGCGCATGCGCACACACCCCCTGAGCACTTATTTCGGCTGGGCACAAATTTGGCTTGACACCGGGAACGGTCTCAGTCACTAACATTTTGAAAATAAGTAATATATCATTTATTTTTCCTATTATTATTTAATGCTGTAATATCTAGATCAACATATCTTTTGATATAAAGTAAAAAAAAAGGTTTTGTGCCCTTTTTGTCAAACAAAATATTGTTTTTAATGGCAAAACGTAAAATATGAAATATTTTGCCCCCAAAAAATGTCAAAGTGGAATTTTAGATGTGATGTAATTGGATCCTTAAATAAGTCAATGATTCATAAGACCATGGATTTTAATTCATAATTATTTTTTGTGTAATTCCTTTTTTTTATTAAATGATTGGAAATCCAATAGGGCCCCCACTCATAAAAGTGTAAATAAATAATCATACACTTCTATATTGTCTCTTCAGATATATTAAAGTATAATTTGTTACTATTTTTTAATGTTTTATTTCTTTCAAATTGTTTGTTTTATGCAGTTTTGTGAAAGAAAACTCAGTTTTTTTATATGGCAAACGCAAATCTTACAATATTTGCCCCAAAAATATTTCAAAGGTGGAATATTTGATGTGAAGTAATTTGTGCCTTTATTAGGTCAATAATTCATAACATTGATTTTAAATTATTATCATTGTTTTTTAACAAGCCTGCATGGCAACATTGCATCTTTTTCTTGTGAAATTTCACCTGTATCCTCTTCTATTCCACTTTTTTATGTTTTTTAAAAACATTTTAAATCCATCCATTACCTATCGCTTGTCCCTTTCAGGTCACGGGGGTGCTGGAGCCTATCTGTGCTCATTAATTAATTTATCGTATTTTTAGAATGTTCTTCTGGCCGTTAAAAAAATTAGCTGTGGACCGCAAATGGTCGCTTTATGAGACTCAGGTCCTCCACAATTACATTCATAATATGAACAAAATACAAATATTAGTTTACAAAGTCAAAAAAAGACGTATCATTTGATGAATGCGATACAGGGATCAAAAGATAAATTGTAATGGTGATGCTGACATGCAAATAAGATAGTACAGTAAAGTGTGATTGGTTCTGTGATGCAGCTTGTAATTCAAAATAACCCTAACCCAAATCAATCTTTGCCCCTAATAACAGCAAAATTGTAACATTTAACAATTTTTAATAATAAAAACAAACATTTAGGTAATGACTATTGTATAAAACAATACAATAGAATGTAGTACAAAGAAATACAGTAGTTTTATGAAGTAATGTAATAATAATGTACAGTATTTATTAGGGGTGCACAAAAACCACTATTTACATCCGAATCGCAATTTTCATCCATCCAGATTCTAAATCGATTGAAACATTTCTAATATTGATTAAAAAATTAAATTAAAACATTTTTTTTTGCGTATGTTATTTATATTTAATTTTTAAAAAATTATATAGGCCATATCCTTGCAACCAGAAGGAGCTTTTCTAACCTGTTTTGAAAAAGTTTAATTATGATTATTATACCAAATAATACATTGTGAGAATTGGTTTGAATCAAGAACTGATTCTAAATCGAATTGTCACCCCAGGAATCAAAATCGGGTAGAATCATTAGGGGCCCAAAGATTCACACCCTTTTATTTACCCTATGGACTTCTAAGGTATCTCCTTCCAGCTGCTTCTCCGTCAAACACCATCAGCAGCTTCTCCATATTTTCATGGATGAATGTCCTCCCTTGAGATATTAATTTACCTTCCTTGGCTGGCGTTATTCTGTCCTTGATGGCCTCCGTCTGCTTCAATGTGATGTAGGTTGTAAAGTGTTATACACATGCACTGCATTAGGGCGGAAGGCGGGGTAAACCCTAGACAAGTCGCCACCGCATCACAGGGCCAGCAAAGATAGACCAACAACATTAACACTCAAATTCACACACTAGGGTCAATTTAGTGTTGCCCATCAACCTATCCCCAGGTGCATGTCTTTGGAGGTGGGAGGAAGCCAAAGTACTTGGAGGGAACCCGCGCAGTCACGAGGAGAACATTTTGGAATATTTCTTTCTTTAATCTAATGAAAATGATTCACTTCTTTTCCTCAGCCCTTGAAAAAACTAACTTATGAGATCATGCTAGAACAGATTTTGGCCAGATCTTACAGGTTGTACTGTGTCTTTAAAAATGCCACCTAGTAGTGTAATGCTAAAGATGCGGGGAAAGACCGAAGTTCATTTGGTGCTGAATTCCTCTGAAAAACTAGTTCCAATATTTGATTTGTCAATCAAATATCTCATTTGTTACATGCCGTAAACATTGTACTCTTTACTTACAGGGAACATGGTAGTTTATATTTCTATTCATCCATCCATCTTCTCCCACTTATCCGAGGTAGGGTCACAGGGGCAGCAGCCTGAGGAGAGAAGCCTAGACTTCTCTTTCCCCAGCCAGTGTCTACTCAACGTGCCCTGGGTCTTTCCAGTGGACTCTTACCAGTCAGGTGTTCCCTAAACACCCCCACTGGGAGGTGCCCGGTGGGCATCCTGACCAGATGCCCAAAACACCTCAGATAGCTCCTTTCAAAGTGAAGGAGCAGAAGCTTTACTCTGAGCTCCTCCCCGATGGCTGACTGATTGTACCCATGATCTTGTCCTTTTGGTCACGAACCAAAGCTCTTGACCATAGTTGAGGATGGGAACATAAATCGACCGGTAAATTGAGAGCTTTGACTTCCTGCTGAGCTCCTTCTTCATAATGACTGATCGAAACAGGGTCTGCATCACTGCAGACATCTGCACCGATTTGCCTGTCGATCTCATGACCCACTCTTCCCTCACTCGTGAACCAGACTCTGAGGTAGTTGAACTCCTTCACTTGGGGAAAGATCTCCTCCCCAACCCTGAGAGGGCACACCACCCTTTTGCGGGCGAGAACCATGGACTCGGACTTGGAGGTGCTGATTCTCATCCCAGTCGTTTCACACTAGATCGAGTGAGAGCTGAAGATCCTGGCCCGATGAAGCCATCAGGACCACATCATCTGCAAAAAGCAGAGACCAATCCTGGAGCCACCAAACCAGATCCCCTCAACGCCCTGACTGTGCCAATAAATTTTGTCCATAAAAGGTATGGACAGAATTTGTGACAAAGGGCAGCCCATGCGGAGTCCAACCCTCACTGGAAACCGGTCCGACTTATTACCAGCAATGCGGGTCAAGCTCTGACACTGACCATACAGGAAGCGGACCGGCACAATCAGGCGGTCCGATACCCCAAACTCTGTAAGCACCGCCCACAGGACTTCCCAAGGGACACGGTCGAATGCCTTCTCCAACCAGTCTACAAAATACATGTAGACTGGTTGGGAATACTCCCCCATGCACCCTCGAGGACCCTGCAGAGGGTATAGAGCTGGTCGACAGTTCCACGACCTCGAAGAAAACCACACTGCTCTTTCCAGAATACCTGAATAGACCTTACGGAATGACTGAGTGTGATCCCGCAATAGCTGGAACACACCCTCCGGAACAGCCCCTGATGTCCACGCAATGTTGCAGAGTCCTGTCAACCACAACAGCCCCACAGCATCTAGAGCTTTAGAAAACTCCAGTGGATCTCATCCAATCCCAGGGCCCTGCCACTGAGGAGTTCCTTAACTATCTCGGCAACCAGAAATAGTAGAGCCCACCACATTGTCCCCAAGCACTGCTTCCTCATAGGAATACATGTAGGAGGATGAAGGAGGTCTTCAAAGTATTCCCTGCACTGATCCACAACATCCCAAGTTGAGGTCAGTGCACTGCTTCCCCCTAGGCGGCGCTTGGGGGTCCAGAATCGCTTCGGAGCTGTCTACCTCCCACGTGACTTGTTCAAAGTTCTCCCAGTGGTGGGAATTGAAACTCTCTCTGACAAGAGACTCTGTTAGACATTCCCAGCAGACTCTCAACAATGACTTATGGTTCCAGAGGGGGGGCCCAGTGACCTGCGTACAGATGAGGGAACTCTGAATCCTTGTCTTTTAATTTTTATAGAGGTACTCTTTGTCTGGTCCCTCACCTAGGACCTGTTTGTCTTGGGAGACCGTACCGGAAGCCCCTAGACAACATAGCTCCTAGGATCATGGGATACACAAACTCCTCTACCACGATAAGGTGGCAGTTGAGAGAGCAGTTACGTGCAGAAAAGATCGTCGTTCATTGCACATCATGAGAAGAGAGGATGTAGTGTTTGGTGTCCTGGTGTGAACAATGGTTGCCAAGTAGTCAGAGCATGTTTTGTGTGTCCAGTCGTCCAAAGCGCGGCTGACCATCCCGTGCGCCTCCATTGTGGACGTGAGGACCACGACGGCGCAGGAGCTTCCCGACAAAGAGAACACCTTTCTGCTGCAGGTAAGCAAAGGCCTCATGCAGCGCGGCCAAGCGTCGATGACGGCTTGTGTGCCCTCTCAGTTGGAAGGCCCTGCCCAGTACGTGATGGAGACACGAGACGCCGTCCAGATGAGAGCGTGGCTCAGCGACATCCACAAAGGCATCTGTCTCAGGTGAGGAGGGTAGACTGGAAAGGGGGCGACATACTGCATGCAGCATGCACGCTGATATCTCTGTCTCCCGCAGTGGACAGGAGGATCCAGAAGGTGGCGCTGCGTTGGAAGGGAGCGCCATGCCGGAGATTGTGGAGCGTCTGTCACAAGGTGAGTTGTCAACAAACACTTCCGACATGGCGACGAGCGTCACGCCGCTTCCTCTGCTCACCGCAGTCTGTTATGGCGGCCTGGGAGGCTCCTCCCCTCTGATGGACGGTCTTCCGCCCGAGTTGCCGCCCCGCGCCCCTCTGGACGAGCCTGACGGTCGCGTTCTTGGAGGAGGTGGGGCTAGCCTGGGTACGCCGTTTGCTGAGACCCCAGACGCTACAGGTAATCCGACGAATTGTCCTCGATAATGATGACGATAATAATGATAATGACCGCCCCTCTCCCACACAGGCTCCTTTTTGTTCTCAGACGTGACGTCCGCCGAGCCGCTGGAGCACCCACTCAGCGAGTGTCAGTGGTTCCACGGCACCTTGTCCCGCCTCAAAGCGGCCCAGTTAGTTCTAGCGGGCGGTCCGGCCAGCCACGGCGTCTTCCTGGTTCGCCAGAGCGAGACGCGGCGCGGGGAATACGTCCTCACCTTCAACTTCCAGGGCAAGGCTAAGGTAAGCGGCTCGTCTGCTTTGACGTGGAGAGCCTTTTCCAACATGGCGTCTCTCCTCCAGCACCTGCGCCTGTCGCTAAACGAGAACGGCCACTGTCGAGTGCAGCACCTGTGGTTCCAATCCATCTTCGACATGCTGGAGCACTTCCGAGTGCATCCCATCCCTCTGGAGTCCGGCGGCGCTTCCGACGTGACGCTCATGAGCTTCGTGGGCGCGGCGGCCGTTCGCCAGACGGGTAGGGGCGAGCTCATTCGCGCATTACGCTGCTATCGTTGCCTTTTTAGCGCTCACCAGAGCGGCTGCTTTAAACGAGCGACGCCCATCTGTCGCTGACGCGTGTCTTGTGTCCGTGACTCGTCCTTGCAGGCCGGGACAGGGCGGGCAGTCGGCCTACAGTCTGTGATGTCATCACCACGCGCCATCCCGACTCTCCATCAACCCCCATCTCTGACTGTGTGTAAGTGCGACCGGGCGCGCGTGCAAGTGAGCGAGTGATTGGCGGTCAAATGATCAAGCTAGCATGCCAGCTCCCTGCGCTGGAGGACAACTTCCTGCAGCTCATGGCTGCCACTGAGTAATGCACTGGTTTAGCCACGCCTCCTTCAGAGTACATAATGGAAGCGATGCTAGCTTGCTCTGGTGTGGACCGGCCCACTGTTTCCATGACAACCATGGCCTCCATAACAACCATCATTTTGTCTCCCCCCAACCCTCACGTCACTTAGTCCCTCCTCTTCCTCCCTGTTGACGCTTTTTGTCCTCGCTCTCTGCAGACTTGACCAGCAGACCCCGTAGTCCTCCTCAGCCGCCCCCGCTCCCGCCGGGACGCCCGCCGCCGCCAACTCCACCCCAAGAGAGAGGAAGCGAGGCGGAGCCAGAAGGGGCGGCATCAGGCGGCGGAAGTGGAGGCGCGGCGGAGGACTGGGAGGACCGGGACGCTCCTCTCCGCCAACTGGAAGCTGCGGAAGGGGAAGAGCTGGAATCAGCGAGGGCGCCGCGAGCCGTCGATAACCAGTACTCCTTCTTTTGAGGAGCGTTTGTTTTGTTCGCCAGGTGAGCAGCAGGTGGCGCCACTAACACTAAAGGAGCAGACAAGATGGGACGCCTGCTGAGAGCGTCTCCACAACACTAACGAGCACGACGAGTCCACCAGCTTAGCTTCCTTACCTCGCCGGAGTCCGACCACGCTGTGATGTCACAAAACTGGAGGTGCTGCGATGTCATGACTCCGCCCCCTCGCTCTCCACATGAAGAAGACCTTGTCAAGAATAGTATTCATTTTGTTTATTCACATGTCTTTGTGCCTTTTTGTTTGGGGATCAAAGGATGGAGAAAAAAAAAGATTGGTTATCTTCTGCGGGCGGTCTCTCTGCCACACTGTTGTGACAAAACGAGAGCTGAGCCAGAAGGCAAAGCTCTCTGTCTACCGAACTGTCTACATTCCTACTCTCACCTATAGTCACGACCGAAAGAATAAGATCGCGGATACAACCGATACATGCGGCCGAAATGAGTTTTCTCAGAAGAGTGGCTGGCATCTCCCTTAGAGATAGGTTGAGAAGTTCAGTCACCAGAGAGCGACTCGGGAGTAGAGCTCTCCTTCGCTTGGAAAGAAACCAGCTTAGGTGGTCCAGGCATCTCGTGCGAATGCCTCACGAGCGTCTCCCAAGGGAGGTCCTCGTTGCACGTCCCACTGGGAGGAAACCCCGCGGCAGGCCAAGGACCAGGTTAGGCGGGATTACATCTCCTTTCTGGCTTGGGAAGGCTTCGGGATTCTTCAGGAGGATGTTGCTCTGGAGAGGGAAGTCTGGGGGTCTCTGCTGCAGCTGATGTCCCCACGACCCAATTCCGGATAAGCGGTTGAAGATGGATGGATGGATGTGGGCTTTCATCGTCGCGTCCTCGCCCTTGCCATCAATTCAGCAAAAATTTAAAAAGAAGGGGGATGGGCAGGGGGATGAACGTTTTCTACTGTGCCTTTCTGTATTTGCTCCGTTTAACGCTTTCCTTTTTTGCGCCTCATGTTGTGTTGTCACTTTTGACCACTCTTTGTGCCTTTCTGTCTCTTCTCGCCCCCTGTGGTTAGTTTCAGGTACTACATTGATTCTAATATAAATAGTGAAACCTTACCGCTCTTCCTCTGTGTTTGTGACCACAACGCTTCACTCTCGTCAACACTACAAGCACAAACACATATGTATGATGGCTAGCTGTCACTCAAAGTGGACGTAAGACGCTTTTAGCCTCGTTGATTGTTTGATTGGCGCAGGGTCCAACCGATGAGAACGGAGATCGCGCTGCCATCCACATTGGGTGCTCGTGTTAATTACCAGCTCCTCCCGAGGCCCGAGCAAGGTTGTTAGGAATTATTCATACATGAATATGTACAATATAAAGTAAACAGTGCAAATTAGTGTATATAACTAACGTCCTGTGTCCAAAAACAATACAACTTGATCAATAACACAACACATATTCATACTTGCCTACCCTCCTGGATTTTCCGGGAGAGTCCTGAAATTCAGTGCCTCCCCCGAAAACCTCCCGGGACAAATTTTCTCCCGAAAATCTCCCGAAATTCAGGCGGAGCTAGAGGCCACGGCCTCCCCAGCTCCATGCGGAACTGACTCAGCAATGTTGTGACCCTCTTAAACAGGACAATACTGCCATCTACTGTACATAGAATAAAATAGAATGTACTTTATTGATCCCTGGGGGAAATTCAGCACCACAGTTAGCTCACAATAAACAATGATAACAATAAATAATATAATATATTAAATATATAATATATGAATAATATAAATATATTCTACATTGAAGTGCAGTCAAGGAAAATATGCATTGGGGAGTCTGTTCTGAAGCCCTCAGTAGAGACATAAGTTCATCACGTCGCCTGGTTATTGACTCCAACCCAGTATATTACACAGTCGACGAGTAAAGTGAAGAAATATGCTTGCAAGTTCCAAAACTAAATTTTTTAGAACAGACTATTCCATTGAACACGGTGGCCGAACGGATATACTCAGTCATGAACGGTCAGCGAAGCACAAAGCGTCCGCAGCGCAGCATCGTTCACGACCTCGTTACGGGCCACCTCGCAAAATGGAGACCCGATGGTGTAACTTATGCTGAGACAAAGATGGCTATGCTGATAGCTGGAAGCAACATCCCGTTCTCATTTGCGGATGTCGACAACAAATCCGTGAAGGATATGTTCCCGGATTCGGAGATCGCTCGCCAGTACGCAAATGGCAGAACAAAGGTTACTCAAATAGTGAAAGGTAAGTGTTGTTGTTTTTTTAGTAACCAGCAAGCACAGTACAGATAGTAGAACAACTGTGTTTTTATTACTGTGTATTTGATAGGTGCTGTCGGAAATTCAACTGTTTATTTTATTTATATATATAATAGAATACATATATATAGCTGGACTTCACTGAAAGTCAAATATTTCATACATATATATATATATGTATATATATATATATATATATATATATATGGAATACTAGAGTTGGTGAATTGTACTCCTCCCCTCTTAACCACGCCCCAGCCCCAACCAGGCCCCCTACCTCCCGAAATCGGAGGTCTCAAGGTTGGCAAGTATGCACATATTTGTGAAATAAAGATAAAAAAAGGAACTGAAGATGAGCCATCTCATCGTGCTAGTATTGATCTGATACTCGTACAAATCATTGGTAGTTTTCCCTGATAGATACATGTTGGATCAATAGATGCATTGATACATGTTGGATCAATATATGAATTGATAGATTTATGTATCCATGTTGGATCAATAAATGTATTGATACCGTAATCTGCTCTGGTGATATGGAGCAAGTTCAGTGGCGAAGAAGAAGAAGATTGTCGTGAATGTCAGGAGATTTCAGGTGAGAAATGTAAAATCTTCATTATTTTTTTATTACTTACCTTTTGACTGTGAAACAATGTTAGAATGTTCTTTTTTAGCTATAACAACATCTTGCTAATTATTTACCTTTTGTCTGTGTAACAATGTTAGCATGATCCTATTAGCTTAGCAACATCATGCTAATTATTCACCTAATTCCCACTCCTCTTCCAGCCCTTAGTAACCTTCACTGAAGCGTTGTAACGATCACCAGCACTATTTTACATCCAACAACCATTGGTAATGCCTTTTAAAGTCCACCGACACATTGTAACTTCCACTAACACTTTCCCCCCATTTACCAACACGTTGTAACGTCTGCTAACCTTTTGTAACGCATTTTAGGATCCACTAACACTTTCTTTTACATTTACTGACACTTTAAAATATCTACTAACACGTACCATCCACTAATATTTTTTTTACATTTACTAACACTTTGTAATGTTCCCTAACAGTTTGTAACATTTACTGACAACTTTTTACATTTACTTGTACTTTTTAATGTTCACAATTTTTTTTTATTTACTAACATTTGTAGCATTTACTAACAATTGTTTACATTTAGTAACACTTTTTTTTTACATCAATAACACTTTGAAATGTTCACTAACACAATGTAACATCTACTAACACTTTATAACGCTTATAAAGACTTTGTAACGTGTTTTTATGGTCCACTAACACTTTTTTTTTTTAGATTTACTGACACTTTATTAATTCTACTACCATTTTGTAGCATCCACCAACACATTTTTTTTACATTCACTAACATTTTGTAATGTTCACTATCACTTTTCTGCATTTACTAACATTGTGACATTCCTAAACACTTTCATTCCACTAACACGTTTTACATTTACTAACACTTTGTAATGTTCACTAACAATGTGTACATTTACTAACTCTTGTTTACATTTACTAACACTTTTTAATGTTCACTAACACTTTTTTTTTTTTACATTTACTAGCACTTTGTAATGTTCCCTAACAGTTTGTGGCATTTACTAACACGCTGTAATGTTTCCTAACAGATTGTAACATTTACACACAATTTTACACATTTACCAATACTTTTTTACATACCTAACACTTTGTAATGTTCACTAAGAGCTTGTAAGATTTACTAACACTTTTTTACATTTATTAACACCTTTTTACCTCTGTAACATTTTGTAATGTTCACTAACATCTTATAAAATATACTAAAACTTATTTTTTTAACATTTTAACACTTTTTTTACAGCAGTAACATTTTGTAATTTTCACTAACCGTTTGTTACATTTACTAACACTTTTTTACATTAATAGCACTATTCTCTCCATTTACCAACACATTGTAATATCTACTCACACTTTGAAAGGCTTATGAACACATTGTAACCTTTTGTAATGCTTTTTATGGTCCACTAAAACTTTTTTTTGTTGTTTTTACATTAGCTAACATTTTGTAATGCTCAATATAACTTTTTTGGTTTACTAACACTTTGTTACATTCAATAACACGTGACATCCACTAACACATATTTACATTTACTAAAATTTTGTAATGTTCACTAACAGGTTGTAACATTTACTCTCTCTTTTTTAACATTTACTAACACTTTTTTTTTTACATTAAAAAAATTTTGTAACATTGCCTTCCCTAACACTTTTTTACATCAATAACATTTTGTAACATTTCCTAACACTTTTGTTACATTCACTTACACTTTTTTATATTTACCATCACTTTGTAACATTCAATTACACTTTTTTTACATTTGCTAACTTTTTGTGACATCCACTACCACTTTTTTACATTTACCAACACTTTGTAATCTTCACTAACACCTTTTAACGTTTACTAGCACTTTTTTTTTTACATTTACTAACACTTTTTTTTTTTTACATCAACACTTTTATATATTCACCAACACGTAATGTTCACTAACACTTTTTTTTTACATTCACTAACATTTTGTAATGTTCACCATCCTTTTTTAGGTTAACTAACATTTTGTAACATTCCCTAACACTTTTTGTTACAATCACTAACACGTTTTTATATTTACTAACACTTTTTAATGTTCACTAACCGTTTGTAACATTTACACACCTTTTTTTTTTTTTTACATTTACTAACACTTTTTACATCAGTAACACTTTGTAATGTTCACTAACAGTTTGTAAGATTTACTAACAGTTTGTTACAGCAGTAACACTTTCTACATTTTATAAGCTGTTAGTGAACATTACAAACACTCATTTTACATTTACCAACAGTAACACTTAGTAATGTTCACTAACCGTTTGTAACCGTTTGTGTTACTTAATTTTTTGAAAATTCGGTAACAGTAAAACTCAGCGTGTAAATGTTACAAACTGATGGTGGACATTAGAACGTGTTTATAAATTAATGTTCAGGAACAACAAACAATATTTTACATTCAATTGATCATAATTAAAATTTTGATTAATTAATGAGACATTTATATAATTATTCAAATATTTATTCATGACATTAGTTTGTTGATTATGCAGACATACAGCATGATGAATAAGAATTGTTATTAATTGTTAGAATTCATGACTTTTCCGTGACAACACAGCTGACAACAATTACGATAAGCTAATCCACTTTAATCAACCGATGTGCTCTTGTCTCGTTGCCGTGGCCACTGGGGGTAAAAAGAAGGCGTGACCACCTGAGGCCACAACATTTGCCGCACACCAAAACTTGCTGGGATTCGAACAATGGCACGCCAGCCGTCACGTTGCTTCTTCATTAACATTGGCGTTGATGGGAGGCTGAAAGGCCAAAGGTTAGCATGAGGACGTTAGCATAAGGACGTTAGCATGATAACATTGGCATAATGGTGTAGCTCAGTTGCTAGAGTGGCCGTGCCAGCCACTTGAGGGTTCCAGGTTCGATTCCCCCTTTTGCCATCCTAGTCACCGCCTTTGTGTCCTTGGGCAAGACACTTTACCCACCTGCTCCCAGTGCTACCCACACTGGTTTAAAAATGTAACTTAGATATTGGGTTTCACAATGTAAAGCGCTTTGAGTCACTAGAGAAAAGCGCTATATATACTGTATAAGGCACATCGGTTTATAAGGAGCATTAAAGGGGTCATATTATTTTTTTTTTTTCGTGAACTGAAAAGACTTCCTTGTAGTTTACATAACATGTAATGCTGCTTCTTTGCTCACAATGTTGCATAGATGATGTTTTGCACATCATCTTCGAGTCACTTTCTGACAGTCGCTTCAGGATGCGCCATTTTGTGGGTACTCTTATTTACATGGCAGTGTCTTCTCCCCGTCATCTTTGTTATAGCGGTGTAGCGTGCAAGGACGGGATTTTGGATCCACTTTGGACTGGACTCTCACCGTTATGTTAGATCCACTATGGATTGGACTTTCTCAATATCACGTTAAACCCGCTCAACATCCATTGCTTTCAGTCCCCCGGGATTTGGGGGTTGCTCACATATGCGGTCCTCTCCAAGGTTTCTCATAGTCATCATTGTCACTGTCACCGACATCCCATTGGGTGTGAGTTTTTTCTTGCCATTATGTGGGCTCTACCGAGGATGTCGTTGTGGTTTGTGCAGCCATTTGAGACACTTGTGTTTTAGGGCTATATAAATAAACATTGATTGATAAAATATAATTCACTTCACAACAGACATCACGTTAGCATGATGGACATTAGCATGAGGACGTTAGCATGAAGGTGTTATCATAAGGTTGTTCAAATGAGGACATCAGCATGATGAAGTTAGCATAAGCACATTCGCATGCAGACGTTAGCCGACATTAGCATGCTGACATGAGCAGACATTAGCATGAGGATGTTAGCATGAGGAAATTAACATGAATTGAAATATTTATTTCAAACCTGCACAGTAAAACTAAACACAGGTTGTTTTTTTTTTACATTTTGGCAGAGATATTTATGCAAGGCTTGAAAAGGGGTTGAATGAAGCAGATGCTTATAATAGCCAAACCCCTCTCACTCATTCCACATTTAACATAAACAATACAATATAATACAAGAACAATACTCTATAAACAAAAAGAAAAACTCCTGTACACTAACAATACTATACAATAAGACGAGACAAAACACACACACACACACACACACACACACACCTCTCTCCCATCGCTCTGTGCTGGACATAAGGACATTACCAGACATCAGCATGAGGGCAATAGCATGAGGAAGTTAGAATAAGGACATCAGCATGACGATTTATGAGGACATTAGCATGAGGACATTAACATAAAGACATTAGCATGAGGGTGTTAGCAAAAAGACATTAGCATGAGGACGTTTCAGTCTCGCTCACCATGCAGGTGTGTTCGGGGGCAAAGGTCACACCTCTGCACGGCCGCTCCTGAGATCCGCTGCTGCCTGAGCGCTTCCTCATGATACCTGGAGAGCAGGACAGGTGAGGTGACTCGTCATGTGACCTCCTCCATGCAACCTCCCACCTGCGGGGGGCAGCACTTCCGTTCGCTGAAGGCTGTTTCTGCGTGCGGGGGGGAAGCCGCGTTGTCGACTGAGTACGGCGGCCGGAGAGACCACGCCCAGGGGCGGGACCTTTCCCATCCTCAGGCAGAGCTCCTCGATCTCTCGCCTCTGATTGGCCTGCAGCTCGTGCACCTCCAACAGGTGTCTGGGACAAGGGGGGTGAGGGGCTTACAAAAGCATCGCGCCTGGCGGATGTGTTTCCATGGCAACATGTTCACCTTTCCCGTAGCTCCTTCAGCCCCTCACACGACCCCTCGTTCTCGGATTCGTCAGAACTGACAAAGGATGCGCGACGGATGCGCGATTGGCCGGGAGGTGGCCCCTCCCACATGCTGCCAGTCGGCCTTCGGCCCGCCCCCCTCCTCCGCTTCCCCTCCCCTCTCACCGATTGGCTCTCTTCGTCCGTGATGCTCTCCGAGCTCTCGCATTGGCTCATCCGAGACGGGGGCGGGGAGTGTGCGGTGGGTGTGGCCTTCTGAAGTGGGCGGCGCTCAGGGTGTTGGCCATCCGCTGGATCCTCAGAGCGCGCCACGTGGAAACGACCCACGCTGAAGGCGGAAGGCGTCGTTAGTGGAGGAGACTCGGCAGGCGGGGTGGGGGCGGGGCCTGCAGCAGGAAACAAAAATAATCAGGGTGCACTGGCAAGGGCGTGGCACTGGCGAGTGATGTCATTTACCAGGAGAAGGCGGAGGCAGGCCGTCGCTAAGCTGCGGCGGACTTTGACGCTGGAACAAAGCAACAGGTGAGTACTGACACCCCACCCCCAAACTAACGCACTCACCTCTCCCGGACTCCAACTGGGCGACGCCCACTGCCTACTGTTGTGGGCGGAGCCTGGCTGAGTCGACGGAGGCGCAGACCAGGAGGTGTGGCCCTGAGGGCGGAGCTCCGAGCCCGAAGAGGGGGACAACGGGGGGGTGAAGGGAAGGTGCGGGGCCTGGGAGGGAAAGCTCGGAGTGGGTGTCCCGGGGGGGGGGATGAGGGACTGGGCCACGCTCATGGCTAACGATAGCATGTTAGCTAGAGAGAAAAGGGGCTGGTCGGGGGGCGGCCACTGAGCCACCGGGGAGGCGGGGGAAGTGAGGAGGGAGGAGTAAGGGGGGAAGTGGGGAGACAAGGGGTGATACGGCAAAGGAGGTGGAGCTTCTGGGCAGAAAGACAGGTGAGGGCACTCATTAGAGGAGGGGGCGTTCACAGAGAGGCTACCTGAACAATTGCGTAATGGCGGGAGCTACGGCCGGCTGGACAAGGGAGGATGTTAGCATGGAGACATTAGTATGAAGAAATTAACATGGGGACTTTAGCACGAGGATGTGAGAGTGAGGATGTTAGCACGAGGACATTAGCTTGAGGATCCAATCATCCATGCATTTTCTACCGCTTCTCCTTTTCGGGTTCGCGGGGGGTGCTGCAGCCTATCTCAGCTGCATTTGAGTAGGAATACATTATCATGAGGATGTTAGCATGAGAACGTTAATAGGAATACTTTAGCATGAGGACATTAGCTTGTGGATGTTAGCATGAAAACATTAGCTTGTGGATGTTAGCATCCTTCCGTCTTACCAGTTAGCGACGAGCTGGATGGCGTCCTGGGGAGATTCTGAGCTGCTGTCTTTTGCTGGTGACACAGTAACATCGTTAAGACAGGAAGTCAGTGCGGGTTACTTCCTGCTGCTGTTTGTTACAACGCACCTGGGGCTCGGGAAGGGGTGGGGCGTCTTTTGGCCGCTGGTGCTGATGTATCATTGACTCCGCCCTGTCGATGATGTCATACATGCGCATGATGAATTCTTCTCTCTCAGGCCGCAGGATGAAGTCTCTGTGGATCTGTCAAAGACATCATGAAACTGAGATAAACTGCTTGAATGACTCACACTATAAATGACATAAAACCAAGATAAAACACAAAAATTGTGATATTGTACTTAACTATGTAGCGGTATAGCAGAGGTGTGGACTCAAGTCACATGACTTGGACTCGAGTCAGACTCGAGTCATGAATTTGATGTGAAGTGAAGTGAATTATATTTATATAGCGCTTTTCTCTAGTGACTCAAAGCGCTTTACATAGTGAAACCCAATATCTAAGTTACATTTAAACCAGTGTGGGTGGCACTGGGAGCAGGTGGGTAAAGTGTCTTGCCCAAGGACACAACGGTAGTGACTAGGATGGCTGAAGCGGGAATCGAACCTGCAACCCTTTGAGTTGCTGGCACGGCCACTCTACCAACCGAGCTATGCATTTAGACTCGACTTGACAAAATGTAAAAAGACTTGCAACTCGACTTAGACTTTAACATCAATGACTTGTGACTTGACTTGGACTTGAGCCTTTTGACTTGACATGACTTGCTACTTTCCTCAAAACCCAACGATTAAAAAGTTATTCAGGAGCGCTCCGTATCTGTCCTGGTCTGTCAGCGTGTGTGCAATGACAGCCTGTGCGCTACCTGTCAGAACAACAGCCAATCAAATTACATCTACGTTGTTTTCGTCACACAGCATTCATCCAATCAAATTGCGGGGAAACCAACGAAGAAGAACTCTCAAACAACAGAAGAATAAGTGAAGAAAATTATGCCATAAAGTGTTTTGTTCGGGTATTAAAACTACGACTTGGTCAACAAAACAGGAATTGCCGTATGCAAAACATGCGGTTGGAAGATTCCAGACGGAGACGCATCAATTTACAACTTCGTTCGACATTTGAAGTTGCACAAAGAAGGGTACGTTTTGAATGTAAGCTAACGTTTATTGGCTGAGTAACGTGACTTTTATTTGCTGTGGAGTTTAATCAGTGAGGCTGTAAACTCACTGCTAACGTTATAACCATAGACATCTTATAAGGGTACGCAGCATCGAGCGCTACTGCCTATTGCCGCAGACGAGACGCGGGGCCGCCATCTTGGAGTGGTGATCCGCTCCACTCAGGGCAATTCATTTGGCAGGAGCAATGAACTGTCAGCGCATTTAATTCATATTAACTCACTGAATACCACTTATATTCACGCGCCTTTTTTGTCATTCGTGTAACTATGACAAAGGACACATGTCTTGGCGTGTTCATAATTTGCTTAATAGTAATAGAATATTCTTATAAGATATAAGTGACCAGACGTCTGAGATCAAAACTGGGAATATAATCCCAGAGAAGGAGGGAAAAAACAGTCAGCTATTTTGAAGTTGAAGAAACAATATGATTAGTTTATATATACATGCGTATATCCTACATCAGGGGTAGGGAACCTATGGCTCTCGAGCCAGATGTGGCTCTTTTGAGGACTACATCTGGCTCTCACATAAATCTTAACTGACATTGCTTAACACGATAAGTAATGAATAATTCCGCTGGTCATCACAGTTTTGATTGATTGAAGCTTTTATTAGTAGATTGCACAGTACAGTACATATTCTGTACAATTGACCACTAAATGGTAACACCCGAAGAAGTTTTTCAACTTGTTTAAGTCCGGGTCCAGGTAAATCAATTCACGTTACGTGTTAAAAACAACGTTAAAAATATAAAACATTCTCATGCATTTTAATCCGTCCATCCGTTTTCTACCCTACCAGTTCAAGAAGTCGCATTAAGAAGTATTTTATTTATCATTGGTTAGCTTCAGAATAACTATGTTATTAAAAAAAATAAAAGACTTATTATACTCTAAAAATGCACGCATTTAGTTGTATTCAGTGTTAAAAAATATTATATGGCTCTCACAGGAATACATTTTAAAATATTTGGCTTTCGAGGCTCTCTCAGCCAAAACGTTCCCGACCCCTGTCCCTACATAAACAATGTATGAATACATTAAATATCTATATATCTTATGGACCTATAGACCAGAAGTTCTCAAATGGGGGTACTTGAAGGTATCCCAAGGGGTACATGATATATTTTTTTAAATATTCTAAAAATAGCAACAATTCAAAATCTTTTATAATTATATTTATAGAAAAATACTTCAACAAAATATGAATGTAAATTCATAGACTGTGAAAAGAAATGCAACAATGTTGACAGCTAGATTTTTTGTGGACATGTTCCATAAATATTGATGTTAAAGATTTCTTTTTTGTGAAGAAATGTTTAGAATGAGGTTGATGGAACCAGATGGATTTCTATTACAATCCCCAAAGAGGGCACTTTAAGTTGATGATTACTTCTATGTGTAGAAATCTTTATTTATAATTGAATCACTTGTTTATTTTTCAACAAGTTTTTACTTATTTTTACATCTTTTTTTTTTTCAAATAGTTCAAGAAAGACCACTACAAATGTGCAATATTTTGCACTGTTGTACAATTTAATAAATCAGAAACTGATGTCATAGTGCTGTATTTTACTTCTTTATCTCTTTTTTCAACTAAAAAATTCTTAGCTCTGACTAAGGGGGTACTTGAATTAAAAAAATTTTGAGAACCACTGTTATAGACTTTATCTCTGTTGCTGCAGCAGCAGAGAGTTTATTCTTTCTTGACACTTTGTATTGATAATTTCTATTACATTCTTCCTTTAAATTATCATGTTCACAGTGATTGTTTTTTATGTATTTTTCATGTATGTTGCTTTGGATAAAAGTGTCAGCCAAATACTCAAACATATATAAACACCTGAAAGTCTTTATTTCAGCTAAAACCACTAATCTGTTTCACTGGATTCAGAATAAAAACAAATTTTGTCTTACCCAACAAAATTAGTATCTGAATATTGTTACTTGAATACTTATCTGTGGTTACAATAAAATGAGAATGCATCATAATCAGTGGCGGCTGGTGAATTTTGTTTTAGGTGGGCCTGAAAGTTTGTAAACCAAATACCTGTAGGGGGTTCATCCTCCCCCAGAAGATTTATTTGTGATTTTCACATACACATATTGTAGTTCTTTGCTCCTGCTTAACTCTGTGGTAATCTTCTTTTTACAAAATACAACCAATAATATGTTAATGTGAATTCTTACTTGTGAAAAGTAATCCTCCAATTCCTATTTTCAACAGTCCGCTCATTTGAGCAGGAAAACGCTGAATACCAGCCCAGTATCTTTGTTTTCTACCTGTCAACTGTCAATTTAAGCTGCTTGCCGGCTCCTCATCACCACTTCAAGATGGCGGCCAAATTGCTTGCGTCACAGCAGCCAATTCTGCGTCTACTTATAAGATGTCTATGGTTATAACGTCATTGCAAACACGGCAATCTGTTGCGTCCACTGCAGTTCGCTACCTTATTCATACTTTTTGTCAAGTGATTTTTTTTTAAGCAGGGTTGCATGAGGTACCTATACATAACGTTACGTTAGTGAATGCATCACACAGAGTAACGTAACGTTAGACGGCGGTCAGCAGCACCGTCTATTTTAGCCACCTACAAAAAGACAAACATAGTCAAATAAAGGTCAGTTAAAATGTATACTATACTAAGAATATGTGTACATATTCCATAGAGACCTGACATCTAAAAAGTACAGCACTGTTCATTGTTATGTTCATGTATTTGTTATGTTTTTCATGTGTATGTACACTTAAACACATATATAGTGTGAGATGAGATCAATGAGATAAGGTAACATGATATAAACTGCTGTGGAACTAGTTACGATGCAATATTCCATTGAAATACAATGTTAACACTTTTGTGCAAATAAGTACAGTTGCACTTGTTTTTTCAAATGTGTTTATACTGTAAAGGAATGAGTTAAATGTTTAGAATAACTAGTTAATAGTGCTATTATGAAGTGCAATGTCGGCACTGTTTTTTTTTTATAATAAATACTTACAGTGTTTTAAAAGCAGACACAATCTGTGTACATATATTAGTCTGTGGTTAAAAAGACTTGAAATGACTCGAAACTCAAAATGCAGGACTTGGGACTTGACTTGAGACTTTCCAGCATTGACTTTGGACTTGACTCGAGACTTGACTCGAGACTTGATGGCAAAGACTTGAGACTTACTTGTGACTTGCAAAACAATGACTTGGTCCCACCTCTGATATTTAGTATGTATAATAGTGAAATAGGATGTATAGTAGTGATATAGTATGTATAGTAGTTATATAGTATATATAGTAGTGATAGAGTGTGTATATAGAATGTATTGTAGTGGTATAGGATGTATATAGTGATATTATACATAGTACTTTATTGATTGCTTCAGGAGAGTTCCCTCAGGAAAATTGTGTGTGTGTATGTGTTTATATATATATATATATATATATATATATATATATATATATATATATATATATATATACATATAGGGACTCCGAAAGGGACAAGCGGTAGAAAATGGATGGATGAATGTATATGTATATATAGTAGTGATATAGTATGTATAGTACCTATTCAGTGGCCTAGTGGTTAGAGTGTCCGTCCTGAGATCGGTAGGTTTTGAGTTCAAACCCCGGCCGAGTCATACCAAAGACTATAAAAATGGGACCCATTACCTCTCTGCTTGGCACTCAGCATCAAGGGTTGCAATTGGGGGTTAAATCACTAAAAATGATTCCCGGCGTGGCATCGCTGCTGCGCACTGCTCCCCTCACTTCCCAGGGGGTGAACAAGGGGATGGGTCAAATGCTGAGGACAAATTTCACTACACCTAGTGTGTGTGACAATCATTGGTACTTTAACTATTTTAACTTTAGTGATGCAGGATGTATATAGTATGTATAGTAGTGATGCAGGATGTATATAGTATGAAAAGTAGTGATATAGTATGTATAGTAGTCATGTAGCATGTAGCAGGTATAATCTTCACAGGATTTAAGGACGGACTCAGGCTTGCCTCACCATCACAGAGGCGATGTCTTCGGGGTCGTCTCCGTCCAGGTCGAACTTGAAGGTGACCATCTTGCTGTCGTGGGTGGTCAGCTGACATTCCACCACACGGTCGCCCAAGTTGGACACCTGTAAGGACGCAGGTGACGTTACACATACACAGACGCGTCTGCCTTGAAGTACCCAGTGTTGGTCTTCTCACCCCTGTGATCCTCAGGCGCGCCCACGTTCTTTTCCTTAACTTCCTGCCACTCACTTCTTGGTTCCTCTTTTCCGTTTGGCCGTCGTTGCCGTCGCTCAAACCCGAGGTCACGTCAGAGGCGTAGCTGTGAGGCAGAAGGAGAAGTAGCATCTTTGGAGGAAGGTTGCTGTGGCGGCGTTACCTGTCCACAGGTGAAGAAAAGCCGCCGACTGACATGGATGGTGGTCGCTCCGACACTGCGATGCTCTGTGGGGACGACAAACAAAATATTAGCTGCTGCGCCAATCTTGGCCACGCCTCCTGCTTACCCTGGGGAAGCGCAGCACAGGAAGGGGCGGAGGCTTTGACGCACGAGCCCTGGGAATGACAGGAAGAGGCGGAGCTTCTGCATTGTGTCGGACACCTGACAACAAGAAGGGGATAATGTCTAGGGCAGAAAGACGAACTACAGGCCAACGACAAAGTACTCAAGTCTGACTGTCTCTAGCCGCTATCTTGTTCCCGTCTCCTTCGGTCTTGCTGCTGATGGGCAGGGCTTGTCTTGGAGCGGCGTTCTGTTGGATTTGTGACATAAGATTGCTCATTTGCACCCTAAACTACAGGTAACATTGACACACGTGAAAGCACCGCAGTGGTCACCTGTTCCGCAGTAGGTGAGCTTGCGGGTCCTTGCCGACTAGAAGTCTGGCGTTCCCTGCCTGCCTCCTGCAAGTCGCCCTGAGCCAAACGGCGGTGTTCCTCGCGTTGGTGCTTTATGGCGGTGACGCGGTCTCTGAGGGTCTTGGCCACCAGCTTGTAGTCGCCCTCGGACACAAAGCCCAGTACCACCTGGAAGGAGGCGGAGCAGGTGAGAGCGGGCAAACTCATGACGGTGACATGATCAGGCGCTACCATCTCCTGGGCCACCTCCTCCGGGACGTCCTCGTAGAGCTCGAAGAGAAACTCGATGGCGTTGTTGTCCTTGTATTTGCCATGGAGCCGCTTTGTGCCGTCCATCCTCAGCCACAGTTTCAGCGCCGCTTTCTTCCCATCGTCGTCCTCGGCCAGCTCCACGTGGACACCCAGCCGGCCCTGGAAGAAGCGGTGCTCCAGAAGGTCCTGGACTGTGTACCTAAAGGTGTGAGGGGAGGGTCAGGCGGCATGAAGTTAATGATGCTAGCGGTCCAGCAAGTCGTACCTCTCGTTGATGTTAGTGCGGATACAGCCCTCGATGATCTCCTTCAGCTCCACCACTTGGACTTGAGAGAAGGCGTCAGGTTTGATTCCCTGCGAGGCGAAGCGAGTGAGACGTGCGGACGAGGCAGAGACCAACTCAGCTGGACGCTACTTACGTTGGTGACTTTGCGGTAGATTTGGGCAGCATTCTCACACTCCGAGTACGGATACTCAGAAGTGGCCATCTCCAGGATGCACATTCCGAAGGCGTAGACGTCCACGGCCTCGTCGTACTTTTCCTCGTACATTTCCGGGGCCATGAACTCTGGCGTCCCTGAAGGCATGGCACGCCCATCGACGTGTTTCCATTGCAGTTTTTCACAAAATAAAAAGCAATATTTCGAAAATTTGCGAATTGTAAGTGTTTCCATTAAATTATGTTTTGCGTCATGAGCTGTGATTGTCGTTATATCAGATCCTAGAAGACTCCACTTTGAGGATGTTGGAAGCTTTGCGACTCCATGGTTTTGGAGCAGTGATTACAGTTTGCATCCACTGCTGTTGCTGTGGTTGTCAGTAGAAGACGAAAGCAGCGGGTGATCGCTCAAAGGCAATGTCCTTACGGCCCAATTGACATTGTTCGGGCATGTGGGTCTCTACTAGCCTGCAGGTAAGCCTCTAATGGACAACCTGCGAAGCAGCCCGGTGCGGCGGTGCCGCCTTGCTGGCCCCCAACCGACATATCAGAGATTTATGGCCACCTTGAGATTCTTCGGCCATGTGGGTCTCTACGAGCCTGCAGGTCAGCCTCTATTTCCGGGAAGGGACCTGCGATACGGCCCGATGTGGCGTTTACCCCTCGGTCCCCCTCAGTTGACCGATCGGAGACTTACAACCCTTTTGAGATTGTTTGGGCATGTGGGTCTCTACTAGCCTGCAGGTAAGCCTCCAATGGACAACCTGCGAAGCAGCCCGGTGCGGCGGTGCCGCCTTGCTGGCCCCCAACCGACAGATCAGAGATTTATGGCCACCTTGAGATTGTTTGGGCATGTGGGTCTCTACGAGCCTGTGGTCCAGCCTCTATTGGCGGGAAGGCCCCAAAAAACACCTAATGAGAGCGCAAAACATTTTCTGCGATATTTAAAAGGTTTTTCCAAATATGGATGTTTCCATTACCAGTTTCTTACTGCTGTACTGTATTTAGGTTTTGCGCATTGCTAGGGTAATGGAAACGGAGGTGTTGTGATGTCATCGCAAAGGCTCTTACCGATAACACTCTTGGCGAAAGAGGCCTTCTTGAGCGTAGCGAGGCCCAGGTCTCCGATCTTGACGGAGGCAGAGGGTCCCGTGATGAAGATGTTGTCGCACTTGAGGTCGCGGTGCAGAATGGGGGGGCAGCGCGAGTGCAGGAAGTGCAGACCTTTGAGGATCTGAAAGCTCCAGCGCTTCAGCAGCTTCAGCTTCATCTGACGGAATCTGCGCAAGTACCTGAGGGGGAGGAGTCCGTGAGACAGGAAGTAGTGGGCAGGTACCTCAGCAAACTCACGTCTTGAGGGTCCCTGAGGTCATGAGCTCCGTCACCAGGATGGTGCACTTGGGACCTCTCTGCGCTGACTTCCAGGAGTCGAAGAAGCGAACAATGTTCGGATGCTGGAGACCTTTCAGCATCTCCACCTCCTCGGTGAACCTCTGACGCTCCGCCTTGCTCAGACGCTGCGTCTACGGGGTGAAAGGTCGTCAGCATGTTTGTGTGCTGTTATCAACACCAGCCAGATGGCGCTGGTGGGCTCTGTCAAGCGCTGAGTCATCGTCGGCGCTTTATCTCACACGCGCACGCAGCAGCTTGATGAGCCCTGCGGTGACATCACTGCAGGCCAATCGTAGCTCAATAGGTCAAGGTGGCACAAAAAGTTTGTGTGTGTGTTTGGCGGGTGTGTGCACCTGTGGTACCTGCAACTCGCACCAGGCTACCTCCACGGTGGTCTCAGTGTCGAGACCCTTGTAGACGGATTTGAAGGATCCTCGGCCGATCTCGATGTTGAACTTGAGAAAGCGTCCGTCCGGAGAAGACGCCACCGCCTTGGTCTCCACTTCTTCGCGCTCCTCCTCTTCCCTCTGTTGCCATGGTAACACTTCCCTGTCGGATGACAACAACGCCACCGCAATGTCTTCGCTCTCCTCAGAGCTGCTTTCCATTTGAACGTCCAGTGGACTGTCCAGTGGACCGTCCTCGTGGATTGTCCCAGGAAAAGTAGGAGGAGGAAGACCAGGAGGAGGAAGGGTGTTCTCGTCCCCGAGTGTCTTCATGATGTGCCCTCCTTGCTGGACATTGTGAGCCAGTGAAGACAAGATCAAACTAGTGGATGTTCCTTCAGACCTCTGACTGCTCTATCAGCTGAGTTCAGATGGTAGGAGGAGTTAGCACAAGCCCCGCCCTTTAGACACCTGAAGTCCAACTTTTAGAGATTATATATATATAAACTATTTATGCCACGGTTTTTATGTCTAGTTCAAAAATGAAGAATAAAAAGCAAAAGTTTATTACACATTCCATCACTGCGCTGAGCATGACGGCGGAAGTCGATTATTTAGGTCCTATGAATGCTTTCGATGATCGACTCGTACTGCCTGTTTCCTCCCACAATGCTTTGCGCTCCAAAATAGTTGCCAGTCATTGTAGCAAACATCCGAGAGGACGTCAGCTTGTCCCAATTTGTCTTTTCGCTGCGAACTTCTTCTTTTCTGAACACATCATGAAGGAGACCGCGGCCAAGCGGCGGGACCGAGCAGGCGGTCGAGACCGGGACTCGAAGGCCGAGAAGCCAAAGGAGGTCGGCGCCGAGCCGCAGGACGTGGAGATGCCCGAGGCGGAGGCTGCTAGCTCGGCCAAGCAGCCCAAAGAACTGGACAGCCTCACGTTGGACGGTAAAGTGGAGCGGTACCGCCGACACCACATAACGGTTCTTCCCCGCACCCAACACGCTTAAAGTCAAGGTCTTGTACGCGAGCTTTAGTTAGCTTGTTAGCGCCGGCGGTTAGCTAGCTGGTGACGTCACTGTGCTAAAGCAACATAAATATAACTCAGTAATTAAACTACACGAGTGAAATAAGTGTATGAAGAAACTTTGAGGTTATGTGCATTTATTAAAGCATCTTTTTTGGGTGTTTTTTTTTCTTTGTCCGTTTTTAATTAAGACCAGAACACATGTGGTTTTTCTTTTTTTATGCAATCTAATTCGCAAATGAACATTAGCAACAGTCAGCTAACTAAATAAAGTCAATTGGAGTCGCTCTATTCCAACTATAAAGCCCTCTAAAACATCCAGAATTCCTCCATCAAGGTTTTATATACTTGTTGTAAGAACAAACCCTGTTTCCATATGAGTTGGGAAATTGTGTTAGATGTAAATATAAACGGAATACAATGATTTGCAAAACCTTTTCAACCCATATTCAATGGAATGCACTACAAAGACAAGATATCTGATGTTCAAACTTATAAACTTTATATTTTTTGGAAATAATTATTAACTTAGAATTTAATGACTCCAACACGTGCCAAAGTAGTTGGGAAAGGGCATGTTCACCTCTGTGTTACATCACCTTTTCTTTTAACAACACTCAATAAACGTTTGGGAACTGAGGAAACTAATTGTTGAAGCTTTTAAAGTGGAATTCTTTCCCATTCTTGTTTTATGTAGAGCTTCAGTCGTTTAACAGTCCGGGGTCTCCGCTGTCGTATATTACAGTTCATAATGTGCCACACATTTTCGATGGGAGAAATGTCTGGACTGCAGGCGGGCCAGGAAAGTACCCACACCCTTTTTTTTTTTTTACGAAGCCACGCTGTTGTAACACTTGTATTGCTGAAATAGGCAGGGGCGTCCATGATAACGTTGCTTGGATGACAACATATGTTGCTCCAAAACCTGTATGTAACTTTCAGCATTAATGGTGCCTTCACAGATGTGTAAGTTACCCATGCCTTGGGCACTAATGCACCCCCATACCATCACAGATACTGGCTTTTGAACTTTGCGTCGATAACAGTCTGGATGGTTCGCTTCCCCTTTGGTCTGGATGACATGTCTTTGTACCTATAACAATCCGAATGGTTATTTTCCTCTTTGTTCTGGAGAACATCACGTACTCGGTTTCCAAATATAATTTGAAATGTGGACTCGTCAGACCACAGAACACCTTTCCACTTTGCATCAGTCCATCTTAGATGATCTTAGGCCCAGCCAAACCGGCAGCGTTTCAGGATATTGTTGATAAATGGGTTTGGCTTTGCATAGTAGAGTTTTAACTTGCACTTACAGATGTAGCGACCAACTGTAGTTACTGACAGTGGTTTTATGAAGTGTTCCTGAGCCCATGTGGTGACATCCTTCACACACTGATGTCGGTTTTTGATGCAGTACCGCCTGAGGGATCAAAAGTCCGTAATATCATCACTTACGTGCAGTGATTTCTCCAGATTCTCTGAACTTTTTGATTATTTTACGGACCGTAGATGGTAAAATCCCTAAATTCTTTGGAATAGCTTGTTGAGAAATGTTGTTCTAAAACTGTTCGACAATTTGCTTACAAAGTGGTGACCCTCGCCCCATCCTTGTTGGTGAATTACTCAACATTTCATGGAAGCTGCTTTTACTCCCAATCATGGTACCCAACTGTTCCCAGTTAGCCTGCACACCTGTGGGATGTTCCATATAAGTGTTTGATGAGCATTCCTCAACTTTATCAGTATTTATTGCCACCTTTCCCTACTTCTTTGTCACGTGTTGCTGGCATCAAATTCTAAAGTTAATGATTATTTGCAACAAAAAAAAGTTTATCAATTTGAACATCATAATATGTTGTCTTTGTAGCATTTTCAACTGATTATGGGTTGAAAATGATTTGCGAATAATTGTATTCCGTTTATATCTACATCTAACACAATTTCCCAACTCATATGGAAACTGGGTTTGTATATATGTAGTGTAGTAACAGGCACATTCATAATAATATGCAATATTTATGTATTTGGCTCATTTTAAGCATACGGCTGTGTATTAATTTCACCAATGCATTACAATGTTCCTTTTTTCCTTCAACAACACTACCATCCATCCATCCTTTTTTCTACCGCTTGTCCCTTTTTGGGTTGCGGGGGTGCTGGAGCCTATCTGAGCTGGAGCCTATCTCAGCTGCATGCGGGCAGAAGGCGGCGTACACCCTGGACAAGTCGTCACCTCATCGTAGGGCCAGCACAAATAGACAGACAACTACTAATCATGGCATATTCAAGTGAGACAATAAAGACTATGTGACAAAAGATGGACCAAAAACCTAAATGTCTTTGTTCTGAATATACAGAGAATGATCTACAAGTTTTAGAAATTGTGTGCTCAACAAATCCAGCTTTAGTGAAACACAAAGCATCATGTAGCAGTATTGCTACGTGCTAAACAATATATACAAACTATGAACATAGTAAAAAAAATCACTTTCTGAACAAAGTCTGCTCTCACTGGGGTGCCGCACGACTGACAGGATGTTTGTATCTTTATGTTTTGATGAAGAATTAATCATAATCCTCACGAAGGATAAAAAAGGTGCCGCAAACAAGCGTTGTTTCGTGTCTTTCTCACCATCTACGAATCTAAGTTGAATGTCAAAGCTGACCAACTTCTCAGTTTATGTCCACAACCTTCTACTATCCAGGTGAAAAACATGATTTATGATCGATAATTAACTTTCACCAACTCAGAAGTGATGCAGCAGCTCAATGTGTCATTATAGCAGCACATGCAAGTTAGTTCTCTGTTATCAATGCTAAAAGTAGTTCCTCTGTGGTAGCGCTTATAACAATGTTGCTAACACTTTGTTAAAACAAACCCCGTTTCCTTATGAGTTGGGAAATTGTGTTGGATGTAAATATTAACAAAATAAAATGATTTGCAAATCATTTTCAACCCATATTCAGGTGAATATGCTACAAAGACAACATATTTGATGTTCAAACTGATACACTTTTTTTGCAAATAATCATTAACTTTAGAATTTGATGCTAGCAACATGTGACAAACAAGTTGGGAAAGGTGGCAGTAAATACTGATAAAGTTGAGAAATGCTCATCAAACCCTTATTTGGAACATCTCACAGGTGTGCACGCTAATTGGGAACAGGTGGGTGCCATGATTGGGTATGAAAGTAGCTTCCATGAAATGCTAAGTAATTCACAAACAAGGATGGGGCGAGGGTCACCACTTTGTAAGCAAATTGTCGAACTGTTTTAGAACATTTCTCAACGAGCTATTGCAAGGAATTTAGGGATTTTGCCATCTACGGTCCGTAAAATCATCAAAAGGTTCAGAGAATTTAGAGAAATCACTGCATGTAAGCGATGATATTACACCCCTTTAATCCCTCAAACAGTACTGCATCAAAAACCGACATCAGTGTGTAAAGGATATCACCACACGGGCTCCGTAACACTTAATAAAACCACTGTCAGTAACTACAGTTGGTCGCTACATCTGTAAGTGCAAGTCAAAACTCTACTATGCAAAGCAAAACCCATTTATCAACAACACCCAGAAACGCCGCCGGCTTCGCTGGGCCCGAGATCATCTAAGATGGACTGATGCAAAGTGGAAAAGTGTTCTGTGGTCTAACGAGTCCACATATTGAATTATATTTGGAGACTGTGGACGTGGTGTCCTCCGGAACAAGGAGGAAAATAACTATCCGGATTGTTATAACCGCAAAGTTCAAAAGGCAGCATCTTTGATGGTATGGGGGTGTATTAGTGCCCAAGGCATGGGTAACTTACACATCGGGGAAGGCACCATTAATGCTGAAAGGTACATACAGGTTTTGGAGCAACATATGTTGTCATCCAAGCAACGTTATCATGGACGCCCCTGTTTATTTCAACAAGACAATGCCAAGCCACGTGTTACAACAGCGTGGCTTCATAGTAAAAGAGTGCGGGTAATTTCCTGGACCGCCTGCAGTCCAGACCTGTCTCCCATCGAAAATGTGTGGCGCATTATGAAGCATAAAATACGACAGCGGAGACCCCGGACTGTTGAAACGACTGAAGCTGTACATAAAACAAGAATGGGAAATAATTCCACTTTCAAAACTTCAACAAATAGTTTCCTCAGTTCTCAAACATTTATTGAGTGTTGTTAAAAGAAAAGGTGATGTAACACAGTGGTGAACATGCCCTTTCCCAACTACTTTGGCATGTGTGTTGCAGCCATGAAATTCTAAGTTAATTATTATTTGCAAAAAAAAATAAAGTTTATGTGTTTTAACATCAAAAATCTTGTCTTTGTAGTACATTCAATGTAATATGGGATGAAAAGGATTTGCAAATCATTGTATTCCGTTTATATTTACATCCAACACAATTTCCCAACCAATATGGAAACGGGGTTTGTATGTAGATCATGAGTTGTAAATGGAGTGTTGTTGGCGGTTTTTGGATGGATGTTTTTAGAGGGCTTTATGAGTGGAATAGTGTACTGCTGTTGTTAGCCACCTCATACTTGCCATATTTTACGAGTTAGGATGCATAAATAAGAAAAACATGAATTCTGAAGTTGTGAATGATGGACATAATTTCCCCAAAAAGTGCAGTTCTCTTAAAATCTTGCCTGCACAATGAAGTCACTGAGTTCTTGTCCTGGCGGTCAGACATCAAGGAGCATGTAAAGCAGATCGAGAAGGCCGTGTCGGGGAAGGAGCCGCGTTTCGTCCTGCGAGCGCTGCGAGCGTTGCCGTCCATGAGTCGCCGCCTCAACACGCTGGTGCTGCACAAAGCCATCGGCGGCTTCTTCACCAACAACGCTGCCACCAGAGACTTTCTGCTGGCCTTCCTGGACGAGGTGAGTCTTTGCGAGTCACGCCATCTTCCTACATGCGTATGACTGCCCCATGTTTGCGCTCAGCCCATGGACATGGTGGACGGAGACGTTCCGTTTCGTCCAAGGACGGGGAAGGCAGCGTCTAATCCGCTGCTGCCGGAGGTGGAAGCCTACCTGCAGCTGCTGCTGGTGGTCCACCTGACCAACAACAAGAGGTTCACCGAAGTGAGGGCGACACGCTGCGCTTCGCTAGGAGCACTCCTATTGGTCCGTCTCTCATCGTGTGACTGTTGGCTCCAGGCGCAGAAGGTGGCTGATGACCTGCTGCACAAAATTGCCTCCAAGAACCGCAGGGCTCTGGATCTGGTGGCCGCCAAGTGTTATTACTACCACGCCCGAGTCTACGAGTTCCTGGGCCAGTTCGATACCATCCGCAGGTACGCGTCTCATACGTCTCTCATTCCTCTCTGGCATCAGCTGACCCTCTGTCCTCGCCGCCCGCAGCTTCCTGCACACTCGCCTACGCACGGCGACGCTGCGCCATGACGCCGACGGCCAGGCAGTTCTTCTGAACCTCCTTTTGAGGAACTACCTGCACTTCAACCTGTACGACCAGGCCGAGAAGCTCGTCTCCAAGTCTGTCTTCCCTGAACTCGCCAATAACAACGAGTGGGCCCGATACCTTTACTACACAGGTGCACTGGATTTATACATGATCTGAAATATAATATTTATAAATAGTCTTTTCTCTTTGTTGTATTTAGGGCTTTGCAATATGGCTGAGAACTTTGTCACAATATGGGTTTTTTATAACGGTTGATAGCGAGAATTATTATTTTTTATGACCTATGGAAAATAAGGAGCAGGAAAAAAATGTCTTATTTCAAATGTAACCTTCCTCTGGTTATAATATTCTCAGCTGTCAAGGCAGGAAGTAAATTTAAACCCAAAAATGGAAAATTCAAACAATATAAACATCCATCCATCCATCCTTTTTTTACCGCTTGTCCCTTTTGGGCGCGCGGGGAGTGCTGGAGCCTATCTCAGCTGCATTCAGGTGAAAGGCGGTGTACACCCTGGACAAGTCGCCACCTCATCGCAGGGCCAACACAGATAGATAGAGACCACAGTCATATTCACACACTAGGGCCAATCTTAGTGTTGCCTATCCCCAGGTGCAATGTTTTTGGAGGTGGGAGGTAGCCGGAGTACCTAGAAGGAACCCACGCAGTCACAGGGAGAACATGCAAACAAAATTGTAAAATCAAATTGAACACTTTACAATAAGCTTCGCAACTTCCGTTGTTTCTGACAAAGATGGTAAAAAAAATAAAAATTTTTAGCCAATGTATTTTTATTGGCAATATATACTAATGTCCTTTTATTGCCCAGCCCTATTTTTTTTGTATTATTGATCCAGGTGTAATGTGACATGCAGGTCGCATTAAAGCCATCCAACTGGAGTACTCGGAGGCTCGCAGGACTCTAACCAACGCACTGAGGAAAGCACCCCAACACACTGCTGTTGGCTTCAAACAGACGGTAGAGACACACACACACATACACACACACGCGCGCGCGCGCGCTTTTAGCCACCATGCAGCAAGCGTGTGCATGTGCGTGCAGGTTCACAAGCTGCTGATCGTGGTGGAGTTGTTGCTAGGAGAAATTCCTGACAGACTTCAGTTCAGACAGCCTTCACTCAAGAGGTCTCTGATGCCCTACTTCCTGCTGACTCAGGGTCAGTGCTGGCTACCTCCTGCTACAGGACACCAGCCATGGTGACTGTTGATGATTGTTGTGTGTGTGTGTGCAGCGGTGAGAACGGGCAACCTGTCCAAGTTCAACCAGGTGTTGGAGCAGTTTGGAGAGAAGTTCCAGGCTGACGGCACGTACACGCTCATCATCCGCCTGAGACACAACGTCATCAAGACCGGTGAGCCGGCCGTTGTTTCCCCCCTGCTGTGACGTCACATGCTCTACAGAGGAACAACCATGTGTGTGTTTTCAGGTGTGCGCATGATCAGCCTTTCCTACTCCCGCATCTCGCTGGCTGACATCGCGGTCAAGCTGCAGCTGGACAGTCCAGAAGACGCGGAGTTCATCGTGGCTAAGGTAGCTTCCACATGCTTCTACTCTATTGTTGGTCATCTTACCTCAAAAAAGTCATTATAGTTACAAATTACTTCTCCCAAAATGTAATTGAGTTAGTAACTCAGTTACCAAATTATAGGAATAACTACCGTATTTTCCGGACCATAGGGCGCATCGGATTATAAGGTGCCCCATCGACAAATGGTCTATTTTTTATCTTTTTTCATATATTATAGGGTACATTAAAGGAGTCATACTATTATTTTATTTTTCTAAATGTTAAAGGCCTACTAAAATGGGATTTTCTTATTCAAACGGGGATAGCAGGTCCATTCTATGTGTCATACCTGATCATTTTGCGATATTGCCATATTTTTGCTGAAAGGATTTAATAGAGAACATCGACGATAAAGTTTGCAATTTTTGGTCGCTAATAAAAAAGCCTTGCCTGTACCGGAAGTAGCAGACGATGTCCACGTGACATCTGGTTGTAGAGCTCCTCACATCCTCACATTGTTTACACACATAGCCACCAGCAGCTAGAGCAATTCGGACCGAGGAAGCGACAATTTCCCCATTATTTGAGTGAGGATGAAAGATTTGTGGGTGAGGATAGTGAGAGTGAAGGACTAGAAGAAAGAAAAAAAAGACGAGGGCAGGAGCGATTCAGATGTTATTATTAGACACATTTATTAGGATAATTCTGGAAAATCCTTTTTCTGCTTATTGTGTTACTAGTGTTTTAGTGAGATTAAATAGTCATACCTGAAAGTCTGAGGGGTGTGGTGACCGCCAGTGTCTCTGAGGGAAGCCATGGAGGAGCCAAGAAAGTCGCAGCTGCCTCTTTGACAGCCGCAGGAGGAACGACACAAGCTCCGCTCATGTTTACTGTAGTAGCCAACTTACTACCACAATTTTCTCACCGAAACTTGCCTGTGGACATGTGGTAGAGAAACATGTTTGCTTGACCGCTCTGTTCCATATTAAAGCTTCACAACAAACAAAGAAACACCGGCTGTGTTTGTGTTGCTACAGCCGGCTGCAATACACAGCTTTCCACCAACATCTTTCTTATTTATAGTCTCCATTATTAATTGAACAAATTGCAAAAGATTCAGCAACACATCTGTCCAGAATACTGTGTAATTATGCGATAAAAACAGATTACTTTTAGCCGTGTTCGGTGCTGGGAGAACATGTCCGCTTACCACCGGTGACGTCACGCGCACGCGTCATCATTCCGCGGCGTTTTTAACAGGATACCTCGTGGGAAATTTAAAATAGCAATTTAGTAAACTAAACCGACCATATTGGCATGTGTTGCAATGTTAATATTTCATCATTGATATATAAACTATCAGACTACGTGGTCGGTAGTAGTGGGTTTCAGTAGGCCTTTAAACACTTCCTTGTGGTCTGTAATGGTGGTTATTTGTCAAAATGTTGCATAGATGATGTTTTACAGATCATCTTCAAGCCGCTTTCTGACCGTTTTGTCGGCGGTCTTATTTACGTGGCTCACCTTCGACAGCGTCTTTTCCCTGTCATCTTTGTTGTAGCCGTGTAGCGTACAATGACGGGAGTGGAAGAAGTGTCAAAAGATGGAGCTAACTGTTTTAATTACATTTAGACTTTACTTAAATCTATAACGGAGCAGCATCTCCTCCTACGGAAACAACAACACCGAAAATGTGTCCCGTGAAAAACCGTCCGACCGAAACTGTCTAATTACTAAAGTTCCTTGAGTGAATAATGTAAAGTCACTACACCGGTATGTTTTTGCGCTTTCATGGCGAGTTTACTGACAGATATAAGTGAGAACTTGACACTACTTTATATTAGAAATGGCAACAGCGGAGGATGATTGTCCCATAACAAGAATATAGAGGAAAAAGAAGAAACTTATCAACCACGGTGTTAGCGCGGACATGTGCAATTTTTCAGGATTTATGCAGATCTCAAATACAGATCAGCTAATACCAGAAGGTAAGAAAAGTGGCTTTTGCATAATATTGCAAAACAAAACGCCAGATGATATGTCTTACCTTATACACACACCATAATAATACTCATATGTTTAATGCGCTGACAATCCTTTAAGTGGCGCGGCTTCATAGCTTACCAAAGTCGTAGTAAAACATTTTGATAAATTTTTGAGCGCCGTGTGTGATGTTCTATATTTTCAATGGACCATATAAAATGTTGGTGTTGTTTACTTGAGTGATATTGCAGTCTACAAGTATCTCTTATGTGTGAACTGGTCACACGTATCATTACACCATGTACCAAATAAAATATCTTTGAGGTGGGTGAGGTCAACCAAACTTATTCCTTACATTAGGCGCACTGTCGAGTTTTGAGGAAAAAATGGGATTTTAAGTGCGCCTTACAGTCTGGTAAATTCGGCAGTTATATGACGCATAAATAACCAACTGACAACGTGCCTGGTATGTTAACGTAACATATTATGGTTAGAGTCATTCAAATAACTATAACTAATAGAACATGCTATACGTTTACCAAACAATCTGTCACTCCTAATTGCTAAATGCCATGAAATCTTATACGTCTAGTCTCTTACGTGAATGAGCTAAATAATGTTATTTGATATTTTACGGTAATGTGTTAATAATTTCACACATAAGTCGCTCCTGAGTATAAGTCGCACCCCTGGCCAAACTATGAAAAAAACTGCGACTTAAAGTCCGAAAAATACGGTAATATCTATTGTGTGTCGCGATATATATTGATATCATTTGATCCACCCAGCCCTATTTTTCCACACACCGAAACTCAGCTCCACAGTTACACGTGTGTGTGTGTGCGTGTGCGTGTGCGTGTGCGTGTGTGTGTGTGCGCGCGCGCGCAGGCCATCAGAGACTGTGTGATCGAGGCGAGCATCAACCACGAGAAAGGCTTTGTCCAATCCAAAGAGACCATGGACATCTACGGGACCCGAGAACCGCAGCTGGCTTTCCACCAGAGAATCTCGTTCTGCTTGGACATACATAACATGTCTGTCAAGGTAACTACATGATCACATGACTGTGCACACAGGTCACATGATCACATGAGGTGTGATGTTTTTTATGTTTGTCTTTCAGGCTATGAGGTTTCCACCAAAAGCTTACAACAAAGACTTGGAGTCAGCAGAGGTAACAATTATACACACACACGCACTTTTACAATGCAGTGTATTGTTATATACTTTTTATTTATATATATATATATATATATATATATATATATATATATATATATATATATACATACAATACAAAACCAGTGAAGTTGGCATGTTGTGTAAATGGTAAATAAAAACAGAATACAATGATTTGCAAATCCCCTTCAATTTATATTCAATTGAATAGACCGCATAGACAAGATAGTTAATTTTCGTGATGAGAAACTTAATTTTTTTGGCAAATAATCATTACTTAGAATTTAATGGCAGCAACACATTGCAAAAAAGTTGACACAGGCATTTTTACCACTGTGTTATTTGGCCTTTCCTTTTAACAACACTCTGTAAATTTTGGGGACCGACGAGACCAATTTTTGAAGCTTTTCAAGTGGAATTCTTTCCCATTCTTGCTTGATGTACAGCTTAAGTTGTTCAACAGTCTGGGGTCTCCGTTGTCGTATTTTACGCTTGATAATGCGCCACACATTTTCAATGGGAGACAGGTCTGGACTACAGGCAGGCCAGTCTAGTACCCACACTCTTTTACTACGAATTCACGCTGTTGTAACACGTGCAGAATGGGGCTTGTCTTGCTGAAATAAGTAGGGGCGTCCATGATAATGTCGCTTGAATGGTAACATATATGATGCTCCAAAAGCTGTATGTACCTTTCAGCATTAATGGTGCCTTCACAGATGTGTAAGTTACCCATGCCTTGGGCACTAATACACCCCCATACCATCACAGATGCTGCCTTTTAAACTTTACACCTAGAACAATTCGGATGGTTCTTTTGCTCTTTGTTCCGGAGGACACAACGTCCACAGTTTCCAAAAACAATTTGAAATGTGGACTCGTCAGACCAAAGAACAATTTTCCACCTTGCACCAGTCCATCTTAGATGAGCTAGGGCACAGCAAAGCCGGCGGTGTTTCTGGGTGTTGTTGATAAATAGCTTTCGCTTTGCATAGTAGAGTTTTAACTTGCTCGTACAGATGTAGCAGCGAACTGTAGTTACTGACAGTGGTATTCTGAAGTGTTTCAGAGCCCATGCGGCGATATCTTCTACACATTGACAACGATTTTTGATGCAGTACCGCCTCAGGGATCCAAGGTCACGGGCATTCAATGTTACGTGAAGTGATTTCTCCAGATTCTCTGAACCTTTTGATGATATTACAGACCCTAGATGGTGAAATCCCTAAATTTCTTGCAATAGTTGGTTGAGAAATGTTGTTCCTAATCTGTTCGACAATTTGCTCACGCATTTGTTCACTAAGTGGTGACCCTCGCCCCATCCTTGTTTGTGAATGACTGAGCATTTCTTGGAAGCTGCTATTATATCCAATCGTGGCACCCACCTGTTCCCAATTAGCCTGTTCACCTGTGGAATGTTCCAAATAAGTGTTTGAGGAGCATTCCTCAACTTTCACAGTCTTTGTTTGCCGCTTGTGCTGGCTTTTTTTAAACATGTTGCTGGAATCGAATTCCAAATGAGCTTAAATTTGCAAAAAATAACAAAGTTTTCCAGTTTAAATGTTAAATATCTTCTCTTCGCAGTCTATTCAATTGAATATAGGTTGAAAAATATGTTTTTATTTACCATTTACACAACATGCCATCTTCACTGGTTTTGGGGTTTGTATATGTATATGTCCGGTCAAAACACTTGTTAAAGTTCTGATCGTGGAAACGTTGATGCTTGCATGTATTGTAGATACGGCGGGATTGCGGTTTCAAAGTCTTCACATTAATACAACCTGACGGCATCAACAAAAACTTGGTGTGTAGTTTTTAGCGTTGGCCGAGTCTGAAAATAAATTACATCTCTGCTGCAGCGGGAGGGCGGCAAGGTGAGAGTGTGGAACGCCATAAGGAGGAAGTGAGGCATATTCGTAGTAGATGAGTAAAATAGCTTTTTTTTTGGACATTTCCTGAACAATTCATCAAAATCAATGCGTAACTGTTTGAGTTATGTTGCTAACAGACAGACAAACCCTGGCGAAAACATAACCTCTTTGGGAGAAAGAAAGTATTTCGTTTTGAACTTTTCCAAGGCGACACAGAGCCAGCTGGTCATGTCGCACCGCACGCATATAATCACCAAAAAAAAAGGTTCAACACTGGAAATACGAGGAATCTCAAAAACTACTTGATAAGTCATCAATCCATCCATCTATTTTTCCACTACTTGTCTCTCTGGATGTCGCGAGGGCTGCAGCCTGTCCAGCAGCACTCGGGGGGGAAGGCAGCGTCCACCCTGGAAAAGTTGCCACCTCATAAAGTGTCACACAAAAGATATTTAAAGCCAACCATCAGTTTGTGAGCTATTTAAATGATTAAAAGTTAAATTGTTAGTTAACTTTTTTAAGAAACTGCATATTGCAGACTGATACAAACATGTCCACTGTGGTGGACACTGCTTTTTATAATGTGAAAGTTAAAAGATACTAGAGTAAACTTTATTGTGTTACACTGAATGTTTGCATTGTTACTTTAAAAACACGCAAGTATAATTTAAAAAAATATATTTTATAACAGTAGATGTCTTTGCTCAATTATTTGCACAAAAAAATATATAAATATTATTTATATTAGAGAATTATGTGTTTTCAATTACAGTAAGTGTTAGTCATAAACATTCCTGCCACTTAATTTTACCCATAACTTTTATTTAAGTACATTGTACTTAGTAAACATGACATCTTGTGAGACAGCGCCCTCTGCTGGTTTCATAGCTGCATCACGCTTTGCCTACCCCTGCAGATAGCGCAATTATCCATGCCATTATAAACTATCATACTAATTACTGACAGTGTTGCCCAGATTATTGCAGGGTTGCAAGTATAATCCATAATTCATACGTTCCACATCCCTGTGGTAACTGAATTTCTGCAAAGTATGGACACTATTTATTTTTATGATTTGTATGTTAATTTAGTCTTTGTAAACCTCCCACACACACTCTTTTAAAGACAATTGAAATCCTCCTAAAACATATTTAATCAATCAATCTTTTTAATTGTATAGCCCTAAATCGCAAGTGCTTCAAAAGGGCTTCACACACCCCAATGACATCCTCTGATCTAAAACCATATCTGGGCAAAAATGGACCATTATGTCTGAATAGTTATGACCATGTAATATTTAGTTTTTTCTTTTTCGAAAAAAATTGCTAAAAATTCTACAATGTTGTTGTTTTTTTCTGTCAAGATTGGTTATTACATCAATGACAAATAAATTGAACGTTTTGGATTTCAGCACAATTAAACAAAGACGTAAAGGGGTCTGAATACTTATTGTATATGTATGTATGTATGTATGTATGTATATATATATATATATATATATATATATATATATATATATATATATATATATATATATATATATATATATATATATATCGTGTGTATATATACATATGTGTATATATACACACACATATATACTTATATATGTATATATACATTCGTATGTGATATATAAGATGGTAAAGATGGACACATCGAATCGATAATGAGTAGTTAAAAGGTCAAATTCCTTCTGTGTTAAACGTACTTGGACAGTAAAGATGATTCTGAAACTTAATTAATTTTCTAGAAAAATATGTTTACCTCAGCATTACATCTCACACACATATAAAAAGTAATTCAAATAACAAGCCTGTTTGCAAAGTGAAAACTACAAATATGGCTACGTAGATGTTTTAGTCAAGTTATGTTGACGCTGCGCCTCTACTCCCTCGTTTGTTCATGTCTGGCTTATCGTTTTCATCTCAGTATTAAGCGTACTACGTAGATGTTTTCCCATGCCTCTTCAGGGGCAGCATGGCTCAGGTAGTAGAGTGATACTATTCTCAGTCCCCCTGTGACCATGCGCAAGTACCCTTGAGCAAGACAGTTGCCCTGCTGCTGCGTCATGTGCTAACAGTGTGGAAGCACTTTAAAGGTAGACAAGTCCAATCTTGTGCTCGTAAAAGTGATGTGACTCCGGTTTCAGCTCACATAAAAGTCAGCATTCCTTACCAAAACACTCAGAAAGCCTACAGTGACATCAAGTTGACGCGACTGCTCGCTCCGCCTCCTGACACATAAACTTTTGTCTCCCGCGTGAAGTAATCCAGTTAAATTTTTTTTTACTGCACCCACACAAAAGGCTTGAAGTGTCCAAAATGTGTGAGGATGTAAAGTAGAGTGAATCATGATTGTTGTGTAAAGAGAGGCAGTTGTCATGCCTTATAACACATGTGTGTTACTTCACTCTCATTCCTCTCATACATGTGTGCTGACATCACTTGTTTACTCATACAATTATTTAATATCTACTTTGGACATTAGAGTACCACCATATACTTTACATATACTACATACAAAGTAAGTATTTGAACACCCTGCTATTTTGCAAGTTCTCCCACTTAGAAATCATGGAGGTGTCTGAAATGTTCATGGTAGGTGCATGTCCACTCTATGATTTTTTAACAATTTATTTGTGTGATACAGCTGAAAATAAGTATTTGAACACCTGTCTATCAGCTCAAATTCTGACCCTCAAAGACCTGTTAGTCCGCCTTTAAAAGTCCTCCTCCACTCCACTGTATTATCCTGAATCAGATGC
>NC_084617.1:25558847-25611347 GCF_033978795.1 Nerophis ophidion
TTTTTAAACAAGAATATAACATTATTTATATTAATACAATATTGGAAAACGGTTAAAAATAGAAAAAAATAATGATTGTCTGAGAAAGTTAAGTTGTGTTACTTCAGGGGTCACCAACCTTTTTGAAACCAAGAGCTACTTCTTGGGTACTCATTATTGCCAAAGGCTACCAGTTTGATACACACATGATTAAATTGCCAGAAATAGCCAATTTGCTCAATTTACCTTTAAATCTATGCTATGGTTAATAATTAATGATATTTATCTTTGTGGAAACACTGATCATCTTAATTATTTCTCACAATAAATCCATATGGAAACAGATAAATATATATTTTAAAAAAAAGGGTATTTCTGTCCGTCATTCCGTCTGCGGAAGGTTTTTTGTAAAGAATAAATGATGAGAAAAACACTTAATTGAACGGTTTAAAAGAGGAGAAAACACGAAAAAAATGAAAATCTTGAAACATAGTTTATCTTCAATTTCGACTCTTTAAAATTCAAAATTCAACCGAAAAAAAGAAGAGAAAAACTAGCTAAATCGAATCTTTTTGAAAAATTAAAAAAAAAGGATTTATGGTACATCATTAGTAATTTTTCCTGATTAAGATTATTTTTAGAATTTTAATGAAATGTTTTAAATAGGTTAAAATCCAATCTGCACTTTGTTAGACTATATAACAAATTGGACCAAGCTATATTTCTAACAAACACAAATCATTATTTCTTCTAGATTTTCCAGAACAAAAAAATTAAAATAAATTCAAAAGACTTTGAAATATTATTTAAATTTTATTCTACAGATTTTCTAGATTTGCCAGAATTTTTTTTTTTTAATTTTAATCATAAAAATTTGAAGAAATATTTCACAAATTTCCTTCGTCTTAGAAACAGAAGCTAAAATGAAGAATTAAATTAAAATGTATTTATTATTATTTACAATAAAAAAAATAAATGTACTTGAACATTGATTTAAATTGTCAGGAAAGAAGAGGAAGGAATTTAAAAGTTAAAAAGGTATATGTGTTTAAAAAACCTAAAATCATTTTTAAGGTTGTATTTTTTTTCTCTAAAATTGTCTTTTTGAAAGTTATAAGATGCAAAGTAAAAATAAAAAATAAAGAATTTATTTAAACAAGTGAGGACCAAGTCTTTAAAATATTTTCTTGGATTTTCAAATTCTATTTGAGTTTTGTCTCTCTTAAATTTAAAAATGTCGAGCAAAGCGAGACCAGCTTGCTAGTAAATAAATACAATTTAAAAAATAGAGGCAGCTCACTGGTAAGTGCTGCTATTTGAGCTATTTTTAGAACAGGCCAGCGGGCGACTCATCTGCTCCTTACGGGCTACTTAGTGCCCGCGGGCACCGCGTTGGTGACCCCTGGGTTACATAACCCAATCTTTATTAATCGATTTGTGTATATGTATTTGTTTGTATAATTTAAATTATGTTTATCTATTTATTTCAAATTAGTTTTGTATTTTTTTCAATATATGCTGTTTGTGTGTCCAGGTGTTCAATAAATTAAAATGAAAGAGTTTGACTTCCTGTCCGCAAGCAGGATGTTTGATCAGGCTGCTGATGACGTCACCCATCGTTGTGAAATCAGGAGGGTTTTATTGCCTGCGCGTGTAAATCTTCCACGATTTCCTAAATCCGAAATGCACGCACACAATAAACACGCACACTGCACGTGTTTGAAATGTCGTAAAAAAAACCCTTTTTTTTTCTTTAAATCCACATTTAAAGCCTCGAACCGGAAACGGCAACGGCGCCGTTCACGCTCGATCTCAGCTCGAGCCCGCGATGACTCAACGAGCTGCCGACGGCGCTTCGTCACTTCTTCGGCAATCTCCGTGACGGCAATCGGAAAATCCCTGCGCGAGTGCATAAAAGAGCAAAGTTGCCCAAATGGAAGCTGCAAGAAAGTTGGCCGAGTTCGGCGCCGAGCAGACCGCGCGAGTCCCCGAGCCGCCGTGACCGACATGCACGCGCACAACGGTGAGAGGCCACACCCACTCCCCCCTCGTCCATTTGAAAGGAGTAGTTTGACTTCCTGTTCCTCGCTGCAGTTTTCGGGCTTCTGTGCTGCTTGCTGCTGCCGCGCGCCTTGCACTCCGCTCCCGCCGCCGCCTGGCCGCCTCTCCGCGACGCCGTGGACCGAGCCCGGATGTTGGTGGACAAGATCGCCAAAGACATGCCTGCTGTGCACGGGAGCGTGGTCAGCACGGAGGTGAGCCCTGATTGGCCGCTCTGATGGTCACGTGATCCTGACCCTGTCTCCTCCCCAGGGTTTGACCCTTGACCTGTGCCAGCAGGCCAGCAGCTGGCAGATGATGGCGGCGTCGCTGGGCATCCCCCCCGCCCCCGTCCTCAAGCCGCTGTCGGAGGGCTTCACACCTGTGAGTGCGCGCCTCCGTTAGGGTCCCGACTGCCCGAGGTTCTCCAAGGTTCTCCAGCTCCTCTTTGTCGCCCCCTGCAGGAAACCAGTGTGAGCCGCATGGAGGCGGGAGGCCGTCTGTACCAGGGGCTGCTGGGGGTCTTGTCGGGGCGCCTTGGCCGGCTGGACCACTTGCTGGCCGACTTGCGAGACCTGCTGACTCAGATCGCCAAGGTAACGGCATCCGTGCGGCCTGGCGAAGAGCTAGAAGCTAGCAACGTGTTAGCAGGTAGTGACAAATTCGTAGATGGCGACATGACAGAAGCTAACAAAGTGCTAGCAGCTAGCGACATTGTTAGCATCTAGCAAAATTTTAGCAACTAGCAACATGCGAGCTGCTAGCAACGTGTTAAGAAGTAGTGGCGAATTAGTAGCCAGCGACATGCTAGAAGCTAACAAAGTGCTAGCTGCTAGCGACATTTTAGCAACTAACAATGTGCTAACTACTAGCAACATGTTAACAGGTAGTGGCAAGTTCGTAGCTGGTGACATGACAGAAGCTAAAAAAGTGCTAGCAACATGTTAGCAACTAACAACAAGCTGGCAGCTAGCAACGTGTTAAGAAGTAGTGGCGAATTAGTAGCTAGCGACATGCCAGAAGCTAACAAACTACTAGCTGCTAGCGACATTTTAGCAACTAAATACGTGCTAACTGCTAGCGACATGTTAACAGGTAGTGGCAAGTTCGTAGCTGGCGACATGACAGAAGCTAACAAAGTGCTAGCAACTAGCAACGTTGTTAGCAGCTAGCAATATGTTAGCAACTAACAACGTGCTGGCAGCTAGCAACATGTTAAGAAGTAGTGGCGAATTAGTAGCTAGCGACATGCCAGAAGCTAACAAAGTGCTAGCAGCTAGCGACATTTTAGCAACTAACAACGTGCTAACTGCTAGCAACATGTTAACAAGTAGTGGCAAGTTCGTAGCTGGTGACATGACAGAAGCTAAAAAAGTGCTAGCAACATGTTAGCAACTAACAACAAGCTGGCAGCTAGCAACGTGTTAAGAAGTAGTGGCGAATTAGTAGCTAGCGACATGCCAGAAACTAACAAACTACTAGCTGCTAGCGACATTTTAGCAACTAAATACGTGCTAACTGCTAGCAACATGTTAACAGGTAGTGGCAAGTTCGCAGCTGGCGACATGACAGAAGCTAACAAAGTGCTAGCAACTAGCAACGCTGTTAGCAGCTAGCAATATGTTAGCAACTAACAACGTGCTGGCAGCTAGCAACATGTTAAGAAGTAGTGGCGAATTAGTAGCTAGCGACATGCCAGAAGCTAACAAAATGCTAGCTGCTAGCGACATTGTTAGGAACTAGCAACATTTTAGCAACTAGCAATGTGCTGGCAGCTAGTGACTTGCTGCCAGCTGGCAACGTGTTAAGAAGTAGTGGCGAATTAGTAGGTAGCGACATGCCGGAAGCTAACAATGTGCTAACAACTTGCGACGTTGTTAGCAGCTACCGACATTTAAGCAACTAACAACGTGCTAACTGCTAGCAACATGTTAACAGGTAGTGGCGAGTTCGTAGCTGGCGACATGACAGAAGCTGACAAAGTGCTAGCAGCTAGCGACATGTTAGCAACTAACAACGTGCTGGCAGCTAGCTACTTACTGCCAGCTGGCAACGTGTTAAGAAGTAGTGGCGAATTAGTAGCTAGCGACACGAGAGAAGCTGACAAAGTGCTAGCAGCTAGCGACGTTGTTAGCAGCTACCAACATTTTAGCAATTAACAACGTGCTAACTGCTAGCAACATGTTAACAGGTAGTGGCGAATTCGTAGCTGGCGACATGACAGAAGCTAACAAAGTGCTAGCAGCTTGCGACATTGTTAGCAGCTACCAACATTTTAGCAACGAACAACGTGCTAACTGCTAGCAACATGTTAACAGGTAGTGGCGAGTTCGTAGCTGGTGACATGACAGAAGCTAACAAAGTGCTAGCAGCTAGCAACACGTTAGCAACTAACAACGTGCTAGCAGCTTGCGACTTGCTGGCAGCTGGCAACATGTTAAGAAATAGTGGCGAATTAGTAGGTAGCGACATGAGAGAAGCTAACAAAGTGCTAGCAACTAGCGACGTTGTTAGCAGCTACCAACATGTTAGCAACTAGCAACAACTAGCTGCTAGTGACGTTTACACATCTAGCAACTCGTAATGTGCTATCTGCTGCTAGCATTGTGTTAGCAGGTAGTGACGAATTAGTAGATAGCGACGAAGACATGTTAACAAGTAACAACGTTGTAACAACTAGCTGCTACTGACATTTACACAGGTAGCAACTTGCGATGTGCTATCTGCAGCTAGCAATTTGTTAGCATGTAGTGACAAATTAGTTGATAGCGACGTAGACATCTTAGCAACTAACAACCTGCGAGGCGCTAGCAACGAGCTACAGCTGGCAACGTGTTAAGAAGTAGTGGCAAATTAGTAGCTAGCGACATGCTAGAAGCTAACAAAGTGGTAGCAACTAGCGACATTGTTGGCATCTAGCAACATTTTAGAAACTAGCAACATGATAGCTGCCAGCAAAATGCTGGCAGCTGGCAATGTGTTTAAAGTAGTGGCGAATTAGTAGCTACCGACATGCCAGAAGCTAACAAAGTGCTAGCAGCTAGCAACGTTGTTAGCAGCTACCAACATTTTAGCAACTAACAACATGCTAACTGCTAGCAACATGTTAACAGGTAGTGTCGAGTTCGTAGCTGGCGACATGACAAAAGCTAACAAAGTGCTAGCAACTAGCGACGTTGTTAGCAGCTAGCGACATGTTAGCAACTTACAACGTGCTGGCAGCTAGCAACTTGCTGGCAGTTGGCAACGTGTTAAGAAGTAGTGGCGAATTAGTAGCTAGCGACATGAGAGAAGCTAACAAAGTGCTAGAAGCTAGCTACATTGTTAGCAGCTAGCAACATGGTAGCAACTAACAACGTGCTAACTGTTAGCAAAATGTTAACAGGTAGTGGCAAACTCGTAGCTGGCGACATGACAGAAGCTAACAAAGTGCTAGCAGCTTGCGACGTTAGCAGCTACCGAAGTTTTAGCAACTAACAACGTGCTAACTGCTAGCAACATGTTAACAGCTAGTGGCGAGTTCGTAGCTGGCGACATGACAGAAGCCGACAAAGTGCTAGCAGCTAGCGACATGTTAGCAACTAACAACGTGCTGGCAGCTAGCTACTTACTGCCAGCTGGCAACGTGTTAAGAAGTAGTGGCAAATTAGGAGCTAGCGACACGAGAGAAGCTGACAAAGTGCTAGCAGCTAGCGACATTGTTAGCAGCTACCGACATTTTAGCAACGAACAACGTGCTAACTGCTAGCAACATGTTAACAGGTAGTGGCGAGTTCGTAGCTGGTGACATGACAGAAGCTAACAAAGTGCTAGCAGCTAGCAACACGTTAGCAACTAACAACGTGCTAGCAGCTTGCGACTTGCTGGCAGCTGGCAACATGTTAAATAGTGGCGAATTAGTAGGTAGCGACATGAGAGAAGCTAACAAAGTGCTAGCAACTAGCGACGTTGTTAGCAGCTACCAACATGTTAGCAACTAGCAACAACTAGCTGCTAGTGACGTTTACACATCTAGCAACTCGTAATGTGCTATCTGCTGCTAGCATTGTGTTAGCAGGTAGTGACGAATTAGTAGATAGCGACGAAGACGTGTTAACAAGTAACAACGTTGTAACAACTAGCTGCTACTGACATTTACACAGGTGCAACTTGCGATGTGCTATCTGCAGCTAGCAATTTGTTAGCATGTAGTGACAAATTAGTTGATAGCGACGTAGACATCTTAGCAACTAACAACCTGCTAGACGCTAGCAACGAGCTACAGCTGGCAACGTGTTAAGAAGTAGTGGCAAATTAGTAGCTAGCGACATGCTAGAAGCTAACAAAGTGGTAGCAGCTAGCGACATTGTTGGCATCTAGCAACATTTTAGAAACTAGCAACATGCTAGCTGCTAGCAACATGTTGGCAGCTGGCAACGTGTTAAGAAGTAGTGGCGAATTAGTAGCTAGCGACATGCCGGAAGCTAACAAAGTGCTAGCAGCTAACGACGTTGTAGCAGCTAGCGAAATGTTAGCAACTACCAACGTGCTAACTGCTAGCAACATCTAACCGGTAGTGGCAAGTTTGTAGCTAGCGACATGAGAGAAGCTAACAAAGTGCTAGCAGCCAGCGACGTTAGCAGCTACCAACATTTTAGTAACTAACAACGTGCTAACTGCTAGCAACATGTTAACAGATAGTGGCGAGTTTGTAGCTGGCGACATGACAGAAGCTAACAAAGTGCTAGCAACTAGCGACGTTGTTAGCAGCTAGCGACATGTTAGCAACTTACAACGTGCTGGCAGCTGGCAACGTGTTAAAAAGTAGTGGAGAATTAGTAGCTAGCGACATGAGAGAAGCTAACAAAGTGCTAGCAGCTAGCGACGTTGTTAGCAGCCAGAAACATGTTAGCAACTAGCAACGTAACAACTAGCTGCTAGTGACGTTTACACAGCTAGCAACTCGCGATGTGCTATCTGCAGCTAGCAACGTGTTAGCAGGTAGTGACGAATTAGTAGATAGCGACGTTGACATATTAGCAAGTGACAACGTTGTAACAACTAGCTTTTAGTGACGTTTACACAGGTAGCAACTAGCGATGTGCTATCTGCAGCTAGCAACGTGTTAGCAGGTAGTGACTAAGTTGATAGCGACGTAGACATGTTAACAACTAACAACGTGCTAGCAGATAGCAACGAGCTACAGCTGGCAACGTGTTAAGTAGTGGCGAATTAGTAGCTAGCGACATGCCAGAAGCTAACAAAGTGCTAGCAGCTAGCGACATTGTTAGCAGCTAGCAACATTTTAGCAGCTGGCAACATGTTAACAGGTAGTGGTGAATTTTTAGCTCACGACATAGCTGCTAGCAACATGAGAGAAGTTAACAAAGTGCTAGCAACTAGCGATGTTGTTAGCAGCTAGTGACATGTTAGCAACTAACATCATGGCAGCAGCTAGGGATGTGCTAACAGCTGGCAGCTAAAAACTAGCATCTTGTGACGTTCACACAGCTAGCATCTCGCTATGTGCTATTTGCAGCTAGCAATGTCTTAGCAGGTAGTGACAAATTATTAGCTTGCGACGTATCAGCAGCTGGCGACGTTAGCAGCTAGCAACATGTTAGCAACTAACAACGTGCTAGCAACGAGCTAGCAGCTAACAAGGTGTTAGCAGGTAGTGACGAATTTGTAGCTGGGGACATGACAGAAGCTAAGAAAGTGCTAAAAACTAGTGACGTTGTTAGCAACTAACAAAGAGGCTGGCAGATAGCGACTCGCTGGCAGCTTGCAACATCTTAAGAAGTAGTGGCGAATTGGTAGTGAGCGACATGCCAGAAGTTGGCAAAGTGCTAGTGACATTGTTAGAAGCAAGCAACATGTTAGCAACTAACGTGCTAGCTGCTAGCGACATGTTAGCAGCTTGCAACGTGTTAGCTGTTAATGACGTGTTAGCAGCTAATGACATGTTAGCAGCTTGCAACGTGTTAGCAGCTAATGACATGTTAGCAGCTTGCAACGTGTTAGCAGCTAATGACATGTTAGCAGCTAATGACAAGTTAGCAGCTTGCAACATGTTAGCAGCTTGCAACTTGTTAGCAGCTAATGACATGTTAGCAGCTAATGACATGTTAGCAGCTAATAACGCTCTAACAACTAGTAAAGTTCCAGCATATTGTGTTGTATTAGCAGTTAGCAACATGCTAACAGCTGGTGTGTTCCCGGCAGATGAGGGAGGCGGCACAACTGAGCGTGGCGGACGTGGACCAGAACCAGGACACGGACTTGGCCTCGCATCTCCACGGCGACTATGAGGTCCAAGTGGCGGCGCACCTGACGCTGTGCCAACTGCGCTCCTTCTGCCACGACATGATCCGCGGCCTGCGAGCGCTCGCCACCCTCCGCCACCCGCTAAACGTGGAGCATTTACCCGGAGACGAGGACTTTTAATTTGGCGGGCAAACACGGAAAGACTTCTCTGCTGCCCCCTGCTGGACAGACAAGGTGGTGCAGCCATCTCGACCATGAGCCTTATTTATGCTATTTATGCTATTTATTTATTGTTTGCCAGTGATGGACACTTCCTGTTCTTCCACAATAAGAGCCTTTTATTTCAAGTGGACAACATGGCAATAAATGTTCTCCCACTGTGTTAATGTGGGTGTCTTCACTAGCCACGACTGACCATATTTGGGCGTTCAGCTCCTGCGCTGCTCCTGCTCCTTCCTGCGCTGCTTCTCCTTCTGTTTCTCCATTTTGTTCAGCGCCTTGCGTTCCTTCTCCGCCGCCGCCTGCCAGCCTTTCAGCCGCCGCTTCAGAGCGCCGCGGTCTGACGAACTGAGCACACCCAGACCCTGCGAAAACCGCCGTAACGTAACGTTGTCACGCCGCGGCGCGTTCGGCGGCGACAACTCCTTACCTTCAGCTTGCTGCCGTCCAACTGGAGCAGCTGCTGTCCGTCCACGTCCGCCGCTCGGAATTCTGGGACATAGCGTTCCATGCCCACGTCCCCCAGCCAATCACACACCTGCTGAGTCGTCCAGGAAGACACCTGGGAAGACGTCTCGTCGCCGGGCTGGTGAAAAGCCAGACAGTGAGGAAACGTTAACTGTTAGCATGCTAACGTCTTATGCTAACTTTTTTTTTTACAAATTTTTTATATTTAAACCAAAAATTACAGTTTGTGGTACAAGTTTGCTAACAGTGAAAGTGTGTTGGATGTAACCCATACTTGTGAGTGTTAGCATGCTAACGTCTTATTCTTTTTTTTTAACAATTTTTTTATGTTAAAACCTGAAAATCGCAGTTTGTGGTACAAGTTTGCTAACAGTGAAAGTGCGTTGGATGTAACCCATACTTGTGAGTGTTAGCATGCTAACGTCTTATGCTAACATTTAAACAATTTTTTTATATTTAAACCTGAAAATCACAGTTTGTGGTACAAGTTTGGTAACAGCGAACATGCGTTGGACTCAACCCATACTTATGAGTGTTACCATGCTAACATCTTATGCTAACTTTTTTTTGCTAATTTTTTATTTGTTTGAACCTGAAAATCACAGCTTGTGGTACAAATTTGCTAACAGCTAACATGTGTTGGACTTAACCCGTACTTGTGAGAGCGTTAGCATGCTGGCATCTCATACTAACTTTTTTTTGCAAATTTTTATGTTTAAACCTGAAAATCAAGGTTTGTGGTACGAGTTTGCTAACAGTGAACGTGCGTTGGATGTAACCCATACCTGTGAGTGTTAGCATGCTAAGATCTTGTGCTAGCTTTTTTTTGCAAATTTTTTATTTGTTTAAACCTGAAAATCACAATTTGTGGTACAAGTTTGCTAACAGCGAACATGTGTTGGACTTAACCCGTACTTGTGAGAGTGTTAGCAGGGTAACGTCTTATGCTAACTTTTTTTTGTGCTAATTTTGTATTTTTAAACCTGAAAATCAAGGTTTGTGGTACAAGTTTGCTAACAGTGAAAGTGCGTTGGATGTAACCCATACTTGTGAGAGTGTTAGCATGCTAAAGTCTTATGCTAACTTTTTTTTAACACATTTTTTATGTTTAAACCTGAAAATCACAGTTTGTGGTACAAGTTTGCTAACAGCGAACATGCGTTGGACTTAACCCATACTTGTGAGTGTTAGCATGCTAGCATCTTATGCTAGCTTTTTTTCAAATTTTTTGTTTCAACCTGAAAATCACAGTTTGTGGTACAAGTTTGCTAACAGCGAATATGTGTTGGACTTAACCTGTACTTGTGAGAGTGTTAGCATGCTGACATCTCATGCTCTTTTTTTAGCAGATTTTTTATATGTTTAAACCTGAAAATCAAGGTTTGCGGTACAAGTTTGCTAACAGTGAACGTGCGTTGGATGTAACCCATACTTGTGAGTGTTAGCATGCTAACGTCTTATGCTAACTTTTTTTAAACAAATTTTTTATATTTAAATCAAAAATTACAGTTTGTGGTACAAGTTTGCTAACAGTGAAAGTGTGTTGGATGTAACCCATACTTGTGAGTGTTAGCATGCTAACATCTTATTCTAACTTTTTTTTTTGACAAATTTTTTATATTTAAACCTGAAAATCGCAGTTTGTGGTACAAGTTTGCTAACAGTGAAAGTGCGTTGGATGTAACCCATACTTGTGAGTGTTAGCATGCTAACATCTTATTCTACCTTTTTTTTTTGACAAATTTTTTATATTTAACCTGAAAATCGCAGTTTGTGGTACAAGTTTGCTAACAGTGAAAGTGCGTTGGATGTAACCCATACTTGTGAGTGTTAGCATGCTAACATCTTATTCTAACTTTTTTTTGGGACAAATTTTTTATATTTAAACCTGAAAATCGCAGTTTGTGGTACAAGTTTGCTAACAGTGAAAGTGCGTTGGATGTAACCCATACTTGTGAGTGTTAGCATGCTAACGTCTTATGCTAACTTTTTCTTTTTAAACATTTAAACACATGAATTAACGTGGACCCCGACTTAAACAAGTTGAAAAACTTATTCGGGTGTTACCATTTAGTGGTCAATTGTACGGAATATGTACTGTACTGTGCAATCTACTAATAAAAGTATCAATCAATCAATCAATCAGTCAATTTTATATTTAAACCTAAAAAGTAGTTTGTGGTACAAGTTTGCTAACAGTGAAAGTGTGTTGGATGTAACCCATACTTGTGAGTGTTAGCATGCTAACGTCTCATGCTAACTTTTTTTTAACACATTTTTTATGTTTAAACCTGAAAATCGCAGTTTGTGGTACAAGTTTGCTAACAGTGAAAGTGTGTTGGATGTAACCCATACTTGTGAGAGTGTTAGCATGCTGACATCTTATGCTAACTTTTTTTTGCTAATTTTTTTATATGTTTAAACCTAAAAATCAGTTTGTTGTACAAGTTTGCTAACAGTAAAAGTGTGTTGGACATAACCCGTACTTGTAAGAGTGTTAGCACGCTAACGTCTTATGCTCGCTTTTGAAGAGTCCTACCTCGTCAGAAGACTGGGACAGGGTGTGGTACGGGTGCGAGGACAGGGTGCAGGACACGTCCAGGTGAGGACAAGTGGTGGGGGACATCTGTGGAGGAGAGAATTCCTCACTGAGGGCCGACTCCTGCGGGAGACACAGCGGTCATGGCTACATGCTAGTGTTTTTTTTTTAAGCAAATTTTGTAAGTATACACCTCTGTCATATTTTGGTACTTGATGCATGCTAAAATTGTAATGCTAACTTTTTTTTTTTTTTTGTTTATATTGTAAGTACACACCATAGTCATATTTTGGTACTTGATGCATGCTAACGTTACTATGCTAGATTTTTTTTTTAGCTAATTTTGTAAGTATACACCTCAGTCATATTTTAGTACTTGATGCATGCTAATGTTAATATGCTATATTTTATACTTAGACAAACTGCATTGATCCACAAGGGAAAGTGTTCCACACAGTAGCTCAGTTACAAAGGGTAAGGTTGGAGGGGATAATGCAGGTATAAATTACACTGAAAATGTACTATAGTAGTAATATAAAATATATGTAGTATTTACATATTATATATACATTCTATTATATATACTGATATATCATATTATATTATGTTTATATTATACAAAGAATATATAACAAATCCCAATTACCATGTAGAATATTACAGTATATGTAACAACCAGATCAGTTTGTCGATCCGGTTTAAGTCCCTTTTGCTGGTGCTGCTCCCCCCAACAAACCACTGCAAAGTACAAGGCACTGGCCACAACCAACTGAAAAAAGATCTCCAACGACTTGCTTCATACATTAAAAGACCTAAGCTTACTCAGGAAAAAGAGTCCACTCATGACCTTCTTGTATGCAGCTTTGCTGTTGTCCTTCCAGTCCAATCTGCTGTTCAAGTGGACTCTGAGGTACTTTACTGCCCCACTACTTCCACTCCCGGCCCTGGATGTTGATGGGCTCCACAGGGGTCATTCTCTTCTTGAATGTGGTCTTGTCCACATTAAGGACCAGATGGTTCGCCTGAGACCACTCCACAAAGTCAGCGATCCGTGTCCTGTACTCCAATTCCTGTCCCTCGCCGCTACACCCGACCACAGCAGAGTCATCAGAGTATTTCTGCAGGTGGCAGGACCTGGAACTGTACTGGAAGTCTGAGGTGTACTGGGTGAACAGGAAAGGAGACAGGACAGTCCCCTGTGTAGCACCTACACCACTGACCACAGTATCCGACAGGGAGCTCCCCAGTCGCGCAAACTTGGGCCTGTTACACAAGTAATCAGTGATCCAGGAGACAATGGATGAACTGAAACCCATCCTGAGCAACTTGTTACTCATCAGAATTTTCTGGATGGTGTTAAAGGAACATGATCCTCACAGAGCCCCTCCCACCATCCAGGTGAGAGTGAGCACGATGCAGCAGGTAGGTGACAACATCCAGGATCCACTCCGACATGGTGCTTATACGCAAACTGTAGAGCAGTGGTTCTTAATCTTGTTGGAGGTACCGAACCCCACCAGTTTCATATGTGCATTCACCGAACCCTTCTTTAGTGAAAAATAAAATGTATTTTTTTTTTCAAATTCATGCCAAAGTTATATGTTTTCGGTAACACTTTAGTATGGTTTAACATATTCTAAGTAACAAAGACTTAATTTAGAGTTATTTTGTTAGGGTTAGGGTTAGAGGGTTAGGGCCAGGAAATAAGGCCATGCCGAATAAGGCATTAATAAGTACTTAATGACTAGTTAGGAGCCAATATGTTACTAATTTGCATGTTAATAAGCAACTAATGAATGGTGAATATGTTCCCCATACGAAAGATTTTTACTGGTGCACAAAATGAACCGTGCATGAACATCACCTTGTTCAAATAACAAAACCAACACAGTGCATGAACTCACAACAAATTACGCACCTGCAAATCAGTGTAACTTCTGCTGTTGCCGTATCCATAATACGCCGATAGGGAGAAGTTTTTATTTACACGAGGAGTCGGGAGTGTCTTGACCTCCGCCGAACCCCTGAACCCGACTCACCGAACCCCTAGGGTTCGGTCGAACCCAGGTTAAGAACCACTGCTGTAGAGGGTTTAGGAAAGAAGCCACCAGTGGTCTCAGCTGAGCCAGCACAAGTCTCTCGAGGACCTTCATGACATGAGACGTCAGGGCAACCGGTTTGAAGGCCGATGGGATGGGCTTCTTGGCCCCGGCACTATGCAGGATGTTTTCCATAGCGCTGGTATCCTTTCTAACTTCAGACTCAGGTTGAAGATGAAGTGCAGGATCTCAGTCAGCTGAGCAGCACAAGTCTTCAGGACCCAAGGGTTGACTTGGTCAGGGCCTGCTGGCTTGGCTGGGTTGACTCTCGCCAGCTGTCGTCTCACATGGCCAGGTGTCAGACACACCGGGCTGGCTTTCTCAGTGGGGGAATGAGAAACTGCAGTGACAGGCAACAGTTTAGGAGTTTCTGGATTGATGGTCAGGGGAGGTGTGAGGACGGCAGTAGTGGTTAAATCTATTGAAAAACTAATTCAGCTCGTTGGTTGTCTGTCTATCTGTGTTGGCCCTGCGATGAGGTGACGACTTGTCCAGGATGTACGCCGCCTTCCGCCCGATTGTAGCTGAGATAGGCTCCAGTGGCCCCCGCAACCCTGAAGGGAATAAGCTGTAAAAAGATGGATGGATGGATGGGGCTCTATCTACACCCCCATCCAGCAGACTGGCTTTGTTAAACCTGTGATGGCTTTCATGCCCTTCCACACATCCTGAATGTTATTCTGCCAGAGTTTGGCCTCGAGATTCCTTTTGTAGGCTTCTTTTCCTTCTCGCAGCTGAACTTTATGCTGCCACTGTGTCCTCCTCAACTCATACCAATCATCAAGACCTGAGAGCAAGCTTATTTTTATTCGGCAGCACCTTTAGCCGGCTGGTGATCCAGGGCTTGTTATTTGGGTAACAGTGGACAGTTTTTGTAGGGATGATGGAGTGCTCACAGAAATTGATGTAGTCTGTGATGCTTTCAAAGTCTGTCCCGTGAAGCTTACACAGCATTTCCCAGTCTGTGGTCTCAAAACAGTCCTGCAGGGCGAGACATGCTTCCTGGTTCCGCCTCCTCACAGCAGGAGAACATATTGAGGTGTTAAAAGCACCAGCTTGTGATCAGAACGCCTCGGGGGGCGGGGCAGTGGCAGTGGCACTGTATGCATCTTTTGAATTGGCATACAGTAGGTTCAGAATGTCATGATCCGTGGTCCGGATCATGTTTTGTTCAGTTATGTTCTGTTAGTTTTGGACTCCCTTAGTCCCCGTTTTGTGCACCCTTGTTTATTTTAGGTACCATGGCGACCTATTAGTTTCACTTGCCTCATGTGTTTGGTACGCACCTGCTCTAATCAAGAGACTTTTATTTAAGCCTGTCCTTGCCAGTTAGTCGGCCTTGCTTCATTGTTTGCATCACATCTTTGCCAAGTAAGTTTTCTTGTTCTATGCCATAGCTTCTGTTAAATCCTAGCTTTACGTGTATTAGGCACACTTGTCTTTTTGTTCTTTGTTTGTATTTTTTGTATTTGGTTGATTTATGTTAAATTAATCAAATCCTAACTTAATGCCTTTCGTCCGGAGCCGTCAGTCTTGCATTCCGGGAGAATGAACCTCACAGTGAGCTGGGACACCCCCCTTTGTGACAGAATGAATCCACCCTGACTAACTGGCAAGGACACGCTTAAATAAAAGTTTCTTGATTAGAGCAGGTGCGTACCGAATACATGAGGCAGGTGAAACTAATAGGTCGCCATGGTAACTAAAATAAACAAGGGTGCACAAAACAGGAACTAAGGGAGTCCAAAACTAACAGAACATAACTAAACAAGACATGATCCGGACAACGGATCATGACACAGAGTTGTATTGTCCCATGTTGCACAGTGCACATATTGGTGGAAAGTGGGTAAAATTGAGTCCAAAGTAGCATGATTAAAGTTACCCGAAATGAAAACGAGGGCATCGGGGTGTTTGGTCTGTTGCCCACCAACAGCGACATGAATGGTGTCGCAAGCAGCCGCAGCCTTGTCTGCAGAAGGAAGGATGTACACTCCGATGAAGATTAGAGAAGTAAACTCCCTTGTAAAATAGTATGGTTGAATTCCAACAGCCGTACAAACACACTCCTTTAAAGGGGAACATTATCACAATTTCAGAAGGGTTAAAACCAATAAAAATCAGTTCCCAGTGGCTTATTTTATTTTTCAAAGTTTTTATCAAAATTTTACCCGTCCCGGAATATCCCTAAAAAAAGCTTTAAAGTGCTTGATTTTCGCTATTTGCCTAAGCCACTGTCCATTTCCCTGTGACGTCACATAGCGATTCCAATACAAACAATGGCGAATAGCACAGCAAGATACAGCGACATTAGCTCGGATTCAGACTCGGATTTCTGCGGCTTAAGCGATTCAACAGATTACGCATGTATTGAAACAGATGGTTGGAGTATGGAGGCAGATAGCAAAAAACGAAATTGAAGAAGAAACTGAAGCTATTGAGCGAATAGCTATTGACGTTATTCGGCCATGCATGTCTGTCTTAGCATCGCCGGTAAAATGTGCAGACCAACCGATCAGGACTTTTGCATTGACACCGGATCAACTTAAATCCGTCGATTGGTAAGTGTTTGTTTCGCATTAAATGTGGGTGGAAGGAAACGCTGGATGTAAATATAGTTTCATATGTACATACAGGTAGCCTAAATAGCATGTTAGCATCGATTAGCTAGCAGTCATGCCGCCACCAAATATGTCTGATTAGCACATAAGTCAATAAAATTAACAACACTCAACTTTGTGATTCTGTTGACTTTATCGTTGGGAATGCATCTGCTTTGAGTGTCGCAGGATATCCAGACATTCTTGTCATCTCTGTGCCATTTCTGTCGTAGCATCGCCGGTAAAAACCAAACGAGGAACTTTCGCATCTCTTGACACTGGAGCAACTTAAATCCGTCGACTGGTATTTGTTTGTTTGGCATTAAATGTGGGTGGAGGTAAAGGCTGGATGTAAATACAGCTACAAATGAGGTATAATGCTGCAATATGTACACAGCTAGCCTAAATGGAATGTTAGCATCGATTAGCATGCCGTGCTAATCGATGCACATTCTATGTAAATCAACTTGAATCCGTCCCTGATTGTGTTGTTACACCCTCCGACAACACACCGACGAGGCATGATGTCTCCAAAGTATCGGAAAATAGTCGAAAAAACGGAAAATAACAGCTGATTTGACTCGATGCGTGTGATGTGATAGGGAAAAATGGTGTTGAGTACCGATGTGACGACACGTTCTGACGTCGTCGCTCAGAAAGGGATAAACAGAAAAGTATTTAATTCGCCAAAATTCACCCATTTAGAGTTCGGAAATCGGTTAAAAAAATATATTGTCTTTTTTCTGCAACATCAAGGTATTTATTGACACTTACATGGGTCTGGTGATAATGTTCCCCTTTACAAGAACATTTCCAGGATTACACCACCTCTCGTTTACCAAGATGACAATCCCACCGCTTTTCTTCTTACCGCTCAGGAGTGTGTCTCTGTCCGCCCGTGAGGTTATGAAGCCGCTATGGTCCGGGAAGTCCTCGTGTAGCCAAGTCTCCGTAAAGCACATGACACGGCGTACTCCTTTTGAGGTCGGACGAGCCCAAACAATTAGTCCATTTTATTGGCCAAAGACCGCACTTTCCCCATGAGGACGGAGGGAATTGCAGGCTTAAATGTTATTTTCCGCTTCTTCATCTTTGTGACAGGATGGCTTATTCTGCCCTTTTCCCGTAGTTCCACGGGAATGTCCGGGCGGGATCCCCATATTGTTGGCAAGGAGAAGGCAAACGGCTTCTTGCGTGTGTAAACAAAGGGCATGCTAGCTTTTATCTAGCAATTTTTTTTTTATTGTCCATGACTGGAGGACTGCCAGGGTCAGCCGGAGTCGAGTCTCGACTTGGGTCTGATACAAGAACTGATGGACACACACACACATGCCTGTGTTAGTGTAGTCTGGGGGTGTCCAAAATGCGGCCCGTGGTTAATTTTGTAACGGCCCTCGGCAAAATCTTTAGCATTCTAATATTAGCATTTTAGCTTTATTGCTAATTATGCAGGTATGTTTGTTTTGTTACTTGACCAGTGATACATGTTAGCATGCTAATATTAGTATGCTAGCTTTTATTTAGCTATTTTTTTTGTAGGTATACACTTTAGTCATATCTTGGTACTTGATGCATACTAACGTTAGCATGCTAGCTTTTATTTAGATAATTTTGTAGGTATACACTTCAGTCATTTTTTGGTACTTGATACATGCTAACGTTAGTATGCTATCTTTTATTTAGCTAATTTTGTCAGTAAACACCTCAGTCCTTAGTCATATTTTGGGACTTGGTGCATGCTAACATTAGAATGCTATCTTTTATTTAGCTGATTTTGTAGGTATACACTTCAATCATATTTTGGTACTTGATAGATGCTAACGTTAGTATGCTATCTTTTATTTAGCTAATTTTGTGGGTATACATTTCAGGCATATTTTGGTACTTCGTGCATGCTAACATTAGTATGCTGTCTTTTATTTAGCTAATTTTGTAAGTGTACGTTTCAGTCATATTTTGGTACTTGATACATGTTAACGTTAGTATGCTAGTTTTTATTCAGCTAATTTTGTAGGTATATACCTCAGTCATATTTTGGTTCTTGATGCCGACTTCTGTAGGCGACACAGCGGTCATGACTATGTGCTACATGCTAACAGATAGCGCTGTGTCGTCACCTGCGACGAGGACCGGCCGGGTCTTCCTGAGCCCGCCGGTGGAATCTGGGGGGAGCAGGGCGGCGTTCCGGAGGAGGACAGGGACCCCCGACCCTCCGAGAACCAGGAGAAGGACACGAAGGAGGCTGAAGCCCGAGACGGACTCTCACACGTCTCCCTGTGACGCACATGGAGGACGGAGGTCAGAGTGCGCGTGTTGCCTGAGGGGGGCGGAGCCTCACCTGCTGCCCGTCGAGAGTCGCTCGCTTTTGTCCTTCTTCACTCGCAGGTAGGACCGCCTCAGAGTGACGCTGACGGACCACAAGACCAAATGATCAGTGACATCATCACAGGGATGGGAGGAGCCTGTTATTGAGGGCGAAAATGTAAACATGGCCACCGCTCTCACCCCAAATCCAGGAAGCGTCTTTTGGTCTTCTTGTCCAAGACTGGAGGACTGCCAGGGTCAGCAGGACTCGAGTCTCGACTCGGATCTGATACAAGAACTGATGGACAGACAGACACACACACACGTGTATTAGTGTAGTTTTGTGGTGTCCAAAGTGCGGCCCGTAGCTAATTTTGTAACGGCCCGCGGAAAAATCTTTATCATTCTAATATTAGCATGCTAGTTTTTTCGCTAATTTTGCAGGTACGTTTGTTTTGTTACTTTACCAATGATACCTGTTAGCATACTAACGTTAGTATGCTAGCTTTTATTTTGCTAATTTTCTAAGTATACACCTCAGTCATATTTTGGTATTTGATGCACGCTTATGTTAGTTTGTTAGCCTTTATGTAACTAATTTTGTAAGTATACACCTAAGACATATTTTGGTACTTGATGCACGCTAACGCTAGTTTGTTATATTTTATTTAGCTAATTTTGGTAAGCATACACCTGAATCATATTTTGGTACTGGATGCATGCCAACGTTAGTTTGCTATCTGTTATTTAGGTAATTTGTAAGTACACACCTCATTCATATTTTGGTACCTGGTACATGCAAACGTTTGTATGCCAGCTTTTTTTTCTTTTTTTTTATGCTACTTTTGTAAGTATACCCTTCAGTCATTTTTGGTACTTGACGCATGCTAACATTGATTTGTATATCTAATTTATAGACACTTAAAAGTTATATATATTGGTATTCACTAATGCTAACCGTAAGCATGCTATTGTTAGCATAGTTCTATTAGCATGCTACATTTTTCAGCTTATTTTTCTCATATGTTTTGGTCCCTGACACTATCTGGCCAGTATGCTAACTGCTAGCATTTCAGTTCGGCTTTGGCGCTACTGAAATGGCATTTTGTAACGTTACTTTGCTAGCTTTTATTTAGCTAATTTTCTGAGTATACGCCTCAGTCATATTGTTGTACTAGATGCATGCTAACATTAGTGTGCTAGCTTTTACTAAGCTATTTTTTTAAGTAAACACCTCAGTCATATTTTGGTACTTGAAACATGCTAACGTTAGCATGCCAGCTTTTTTTATTTAGTTTTTAAAGGCCTTCTGAAACCCACTACTACCGACCACGCAATCTGATAGTTTATATATCAAGGATGAAATATTAACATTGCAACACATGCCAATACGGCCTTTTTAGTTTACTAAATTACAATTTTAAATTTCCTGCAAAGTGTCGTGTTGAAAACGTCGCGGTATGATGACGCATATGATGACGCGTGCGTTTGACGTCTCGGGTTGTAGTGGATATTATTTTCCAGCCCGATCCAAGCTATAAGTAGTCTGGTTTAATCGCATAATTACACAGTATTCTGAACATCTGTGTTGCTGAATCTTTTGCAATTTGTTCAATTGATAATGGAGAAATCAAAGTAGAAAGATGGAGGTGGGAAGCTTTTAGCCTTTAGCCACAAAAACACAGCCGGTGTTTCCTTGTTTAAAATTCCCAAAGATGAAGCTTTACTATGGATCAGAGCGGTCAAGCGAACATGGATCCCGACTACACGTCAACCGGCAGTTTTCGGTGAGAAAATTGTGGTAATAAGTCGCCTCTTGCCGGAGACATCAGCGGCGCTTCTGTCCTGCTGCAGCTGCCTCAGAGACTCTGGCGTCAACACACCCGTGGCCACACCCCTCCGACATTCAGGTACTATTTAATCTCACTAAAACACTAGCAACACAATAGGCAGATAAGGGATTTTCCAGAACTATCCTAGTAAATGTGTCTAATAACATCTGAATCGCTCCCACTGCAATTGCCTTTTTTTTTTTTTACTTTTTTTTTGGTTTCTAGTCCCTCACTCTAAATTTCCTCATCCACAAATCTTTCATCCTCGATCTAATTAATGGGGGAATCGTCGCTTTCTCAGTCCGAATAGCTCTAGCTGCTGATGGCTATGATTGTAAACAATGTGAGGATGTGAGGAGCTCCACAACCCGTGACGTCACGCGCACATCGTCTGCTACTTCCGGTAAAGGCAGGGCTTTTTTATTAGCGACCAAAAGTTGCAAACTTTATTGTGGATGTTCTCTACTAAATCCTTTCAGGAAAAATATGGCAACATCGCGAAATGATCAAGTATGACACATAGAATTGACCTGCTATCCCCGTTTGAATAAGAAAATCTCATTTCAGTAGGCCTTTTATGCTAATTTTGTAAGTATTCCCCTTAGTCATGTTATGATACTTGATGCATGCTAACATTAGTATGCCAGCTTTTATTTAGCTAATTTTGTGGTCATACACCGCAATCATATTTTGATACTTGATGCATGCTAACATTAGTTTGCTACCTTTTATTTAGCTAATTTTGTAGGTGTACACCTCAGTCATAATTTGGTACTTGATGCATGTCCAGGGTGTACGCGGCCTTCCGCCTATGTGCAACTGGGATAGGTTCCAGCACCCCCCGCGACCCCGTAAGGAACAAGTAGAAATGGATGGATGGACGCATGATGCTGTTATCATTTTAGCATGCTAAAATTAGATTTTTGCAGGCTTAAATGTTCTTTTCCGCTCCTTTACCTTTGTGACAGCACAGCGTATATATGGTCTATAAATATATGGTCTATACCTGCTAATTTAGCAAGTATAGACCATATATTTTGGTATTCACTAATGCTAACTGTAAGCATGCTAGTGTTAGCATGTTAGCATAGTTTTGTTAGCATGAACTTGCTAAATGACCCCCACATCATTTTATTTTTAGTCTCTGGACACTTCTTGTGTAGAGCTTGTTTTGTGTGTGTGTGTGTTTGTGTGGGCGTGCACCTTCGCTGTCAGGCCTTCTGCTCCTCCTGGTGTAAACTGGCGAGACATCGGAGGAGGGGCAAGACTTAGATGGCGAGCTGGTGGGCGTCGCCAGAGCTTCTTGAGACGTAGCGTTGGTCAGTTGGTGGTACCGCCTCCTGGGAGTGGCGGCCAATGACAGGCTTACATCTTCAGGGGAGCGACGCACCTGCAGAGCACAAACCGGGAGTGGACAGGGTTGTTGTTTTGTCACGCGCCAGCACGCTGACCTGCGATTGGCCCACCAGTGACGTGTCAAATAAGAAGGCGGAGCTCCGCGCAGACAGCAGCGAATCGGGAGAAGGGGAGGTGCCTCGCGTTGTCAAGCGCAGCGGTGAGTGGGCGGAGTGAGTCGTGGCGTCCTGATGCGCGCACACACACACACAAACACACACACACACACACACACACATACACACACACACACACACACACACACACACACACACACACACACACACACACACACACACACTTAGGGTCACGTGACGTGTCATGGCTGCCTAACACAAGACAACCACTCCCACAGACCTCCTTCCTGTCCACTCCGTCGTCCCCCTCCGTGGAGCTCACGCTGTCACGGTAACGGGAGCGGGATGGCCGCTGTCTGCGCGCCTTGACGGACAGCTGGGCCCGCCCCTTCTGGATGCTGTTGTCCAGCAGCTCCGTCTCAGGGATGGGGTCTGTCACATGACACGATCACATGACTTGAAAGAAACACACGCTTTGTTTTTTTTAGTGCAGTGAGGCCAACCTCCTGGGGGATGTGGGGTCCTGGAATAATCAGCAAAACACCTAAGTTATGTTAATAATGTGTAATTAACATGTTATTAATCATAACAAGACAACACCCCGCCCCCAACATTTTGAAGTTACTAACGTTTTATGATTTAATGTTATTAATGTGTAATTAGTGTTAATATCCATAACTAGACCCCCCAAAACTGTCAAAATATCCCTAAACTCAATAGTTTTTTCTGCGAAAATGTTTATTTAGGCTCTTACAATCTTAAAGTTATTAACGTTTTATAATTTATTGTTAACGTGTAATTAACATGTTATTAATCATAACAACCACCACCTTCTCAAAATCTCCCAAACTTGTCGCAATCATTTTTGCTACATTTGTGCTGAAAATATTTTACATTTTTGCCCTTACGGTTTTTAAGTTAACGTTTTAGTATGTTATGTTATTAACATGTAATTAACGTGTTATTATTCATAACTAAATCCCCTTGCCCCGAAAATTTGACAAAATATCTTCAAACTCGTCAATTGTTTTTGCTGCAAAATATGTGCTCTTACAGTTTTTAAGTCAACGTTTTATGATTATTAATGTGTAATTAACACATTATTAATCATAACCCCCACCTTGTCGAAGTCTCCCAATCTTGTCACAAATCGTTTTTACTACATTGGTGCTGCAATGCACTAAACATTGCAACATTTTAACAATAAAACATAATAATTTTATAGTTTTTAAGTTAACGTTTTATGGTGTTATGTTATTAAAGTGTAATTAACGTGTTATTATTCATAATTAAACCACCCCACAACTATGTCAAAAAAGCACTGTACTCAACACAATCATTTTTCCTGTTTGTGCTGTAAAATGTTTTATTTGTTCTCTTACATTTTTTAAGTTATTAACGTTTTATGATTTAATGTTATTAACATGCAATTAATGTGTTATTAATCATAACACCCACCTTGTCAAAATCTCACAAAACTTGTCACAATCGTTTTTGCTACGAATTTTCTGCGAAAAGTTCCATTTGTGCTCTTACATTTTTAAGTGATTAACGATTTATGATTTAATGTTAACATGTAATTAACGTGTTATTATTCATAACAGACCCCCCCCCCCCACAACTATGTCAAAATATCCCCAAACTCATCAATTGTTTTTGCTGCAAATTTTTTTATTTGTGCTTTTATATTTTTTAAGTTAACATTTTATGATTTAATGTTATTAATGTGTAATTAACATGTAATTAATCATAACCACCCCCACCTTATCAAAGTTTCACAAAACTTGTCACAATTGTTTTTGCTACATTTGTGCTGCAAACATTTAAATTTTTCCCCTTATGGTTTTTAAGTTAACGTTTTAAAATTTAATGTTATTAATGTGAAATGAACGTATTATTCATAACTCGACCACCCAACTATGTCAAAAATATTACCAAACTTATTAACCGTTTTTGCTGTGTTTGTGCTGCGAAATGTTTTATTTGTGCTCTTACAATTTTTAAGTTACTATCGTTTTATGATTGGATGTTATTAACGTGTAATTAACATGCTAGTAATTATAACAACCCTCACCTTGTCAAAATCTCCCAAACTTGTCACAATCATTTTTGCTACATTGGTGCTGCAAACATTTTAATTTTTCCCTCACAGTTTTTAAATTGACGTTTTATGATGTTATGTTAATATGTAATTAAGATGTTATTATTCATAACTAGACCCCCCCCCCCCTCAAAATATCCCCAAATTTGTCACAAATAGTTTTTGCCATGTTTGTGCTGAAACATTTTCATTTGTGAGCTTACATTATTAAAGTTTTTAAAGTTGTATGACTTAATGTTATCAACGTGTAATTAACATTTTATTAATCATAACAACCCCCACCTGCTCAAAATCTCCCAAACTCGTTACAATCGTTTTTGCTACATTAGCGCTGCAAACCTTTTAATTTTTGTCCTCACAGTTTTTTTGTTGTTTTATGACTTTATATTATTAATGTGTACTTGACATGTTATTATTCATAACTAGACCCCCCCAAACCTACTATGTCCAAATATCCCTAAATTCGTCACAATCGTTTTTGCTACATTTGTGCTGCAAACATTTTCATTTTTGCCCCTACGGGTTTTAAGTTAATGTTTTATGATTGTATGTTATTAATATGTAATTAAAGTATTATTATTCATAACAAGACCTACCCCACACAACTATGTCACAATAGCCCCAAACTTGTAACAATCGTTTTTGATATGATTGTGCTGCAATTTTTTTTTTATTTGTTCTCTTACATTTTTCAAGTTATTAACGTATGATGATTTAATGTTAATGTGTAATTAACATGTTATTAATCATAACAACCCCCACCTCATCAAAATCTCCCAAAACTTGTCATAATTTTTAGTACGTTGGTGCCGCAAATGTTTTTAGTTTTGCCCTCACTGTTTTTAAGTTTAAGTTTTATGATTTAGTGTTATTAATGTGTAATTAACGTGCTATTATTCATAACTAGACCCCTTGCCCCACAACTATGTCAAAATATCCCCAAACTAGTCACAATCGTTTTTGCTGTTTGTGCTGCAAAAATATTCCACTTACATTTTTAAAGTTATTAACGTGTAATTAACGTGTTATTAATCATAACAACCTCCACCTTGTCAAAATCTCCCAAACTTTTTTGCTACAATGGTGCTGCAAACATTTTCATTCTTGACCTTACGGTTTTTAAGTTAACATTTTACGGTTTTATGTTGTTAATGTGTAATTAACACGTTATTATTCATTACTGGACCCAACCACAAAACTATGTCAAAATATCTCCAAACTAGTCACAATCGTTTTTGCTAGGTTTGTGCTGCAAAAAATTCCACTTACATTTTTAAAGTTATTAATGTTTGAAGTTTTTAATGTTATTAACGTGTAATTAACCTGTTATTAATCACAACAACCTCCACCTTGTCAAAATCTCGCAAATTTTTTGCTACGATGGTGCTGCAAACATTTTCTTTTTTGCCCTTACGGTTTTTAAGTTAAAATGTTATGGTTTTAAGTTGTTAATGTGTAATTAACACGTTATTATTCATAACTAGACCCACCCCCACAACTATGTCAAAATATCCCCAAACTAGTCACAATCGTTTTTGCTATGTTTGTGCTGCAAAAAATTCCACTTACATTTTTGAGTTATTAATGTTTGAAGTTTTTAATCTTATTAACGTGTAATTAACGTGTTATTAATCATAACAACCTCCACCTTGTCAAAATCTCCCAAACTTTTTTGCTACAATGGTGCGGAAAACATTTTCATTTTTGCCCTCACGGTTTTTAAGTCAACATTTTACGGTTTTATGTTGTTAATGTGTAATCAATACGTCATTATTCATAACTGGACCCAGGCCCAAAACTGTCAAAATATCTCCAAACTAGTCACAATCGTTTTTGCTATGTTTGTGCTGCAAAAAGTTCCACCTACATTTTTAAAGTTAATAACGTTTGAAGTTTTAATGTTATTGAATTGTAATAACGTGTTGTTAATCATAACAACCGCTACCTTGTCAAAATCTCCCAATCTTTTTTTGCTACATTGGTGCTGCAAACATTTTCATTTTTTCCCTTACGGTTTTTAAGTTAACATTTTACGGTTTTATGTTGTTAATGTGTAATTAACACGTTATTATTCATTACTGGACCCAACCCCAAAATTATGTCAAAATATCCTTAATTTAGTCACAATCGTTTTTGCTACAGTGGGGCAAAGAAGTATTTAGTCATCCACCGATTGCGCAAGTTCTCCCACTTAAAATGATGACAGAGGTCTTTAATTTTCATCATAGGTACACTTCAACTGTGAGAGACAGAATGTGAAAAAAAAATCCAGGAAACCACATTGTAGGAATTTTTAAGAATTTATTTGTAAATTATGGTGGAAAATAAGTATTTGGTCAACCATTCAAAGCTCTCACTGATGGAAGGAGGTTTTGGCTCAAAATCTCACGAAATCCCCATTCATTCTTTCCTTAACACGGATCAATCGTCCTGTCCCCTTAGCAGAAAAACAGCCCCAAAGCATGATGTTTCCACCCCCATGCTTCAGAGTAGGTTATTGTGTTCTTGGGATGCAACTCTGTATTCGTGTTCCTCCAAACATGACGAGTTGAGTTTATACCAAAATGGATACATGGATGATACAGCAGAGGATTGGGAGAATGTCATGTGGTCAGATGAAACCAAAATAGTACTTTTTGGTATGAACTCAACTCGTCGTGTTTGGAGGAAGAAAAATACTGAGTTGCATCCCAAAAACATCATACCTACTGTGAAGCATGGGGGTGGAAACATCATGCTTTGGGGCTGTTTTTCTGCTAAGGGGACAGGACGATTGATCCGTGTTAAAGGGGAACATTATCACCAGACCTATGTAAGCGTCAATATATACCTTGATGGTGCAGAAAAAAGACCATATATATTTTTTAACCGATTTCCGAACTCTAAATGGGTGAATTTTGGCGAATTTAACGCCTTTCTGTTTATCGCGCTGGAGGCCATGACGTCAGAATGTGACGTTGCCGAGGTAACACACCCGCCATTTTCATTTTCTAAACATTACACCGGGTCTCAGCTCTGTTATTTTCCGTTTTTTTAAAATATTTTTTGGAACCTTGGAGACATCATGCCTCGATGGTGTGTTGTCGGAGGGTGTAAAAACACTAACAGGGAGGGATTCAAGTTGCACCACTGGCCCGAAGATGCGAAAGTGTCTGCCGCCAGACCCCCATTGAATGTGCTGGACTGTCTCCACATTTTACCGGCAATGATAAGGCAGACATGGCACAGAGATGTATGGATAACCTGCAGATGCATTTGCAACGATAGTCAACAAAATCACAAAGGTGAGTTTTGTTGATGTTGACTGCCAGCTAATCGATGCTAACATGCTATGCTAATCGATGCTAACATGCTATTTACCGGCGGTGCTAAAGCAGACATGGTACAGAGATGTATGGATAACCTGTAGATGCATTTGCAACGATATTACGTTTCTTTCCACCCACATTTAACGCGAAAAAAACACTTACCAATCGATGGATTAAAGTTGCTCCAGTGTCAAAAGATGCGAAAGTCCTGATTGTTTGGTCCGCACATTTTACCGGCGATGCTAATGCAGCTATTCGGCCATGCTATGGCTATGAATAGCGTCAATAGCTATTCGCTCAATAGCTTCAGTTTCTTCTTCAATACTTTCATACTCCAACCATCTGTTTCAATACATGCGTAATCTGTTGAATCGCTTAAGTCGCTGAAATCCGAGTTTGAATCCGAGCTAATGTCACTATATCTTGCTGTGGTATTCCCATTGTTTGTTTACATTGGCAGCACTGTGTGACGTCACAGGGAAATGGCCAGTGTCTTCGCAGAGAGCGAAAATAGGGCACTTTAAAAGTTTATTTAGGGATATTCCGAGACCGGTAAAATTTTGAAAAAAACTTCAAAAAATACAACAAGCCACTGGGAACTGATTTTTATTGTTTTTAACCCTTTTGAAATTGTGATAATGTTCCCCTTTAAGGAAAGAATGAATGGGGCCATGTATCGTGACATTTTGAGCCAAAACACCCTTCCATCAGTGTTCTGTCTTGTTTGTTGAATTTATTTATGGTATATGTAAAACCAGTGTTTAAGTTCACTTGGGAATTCATTAGTGAGGTGCACTTCCTCCTTTAGACAGCGGGAGGCAGAATTGCCTAGTTTACAGTAATGTCCAAGTTAACAGGAGACAACAAGTAGTTCCTTTGAGTCTACTTTGAGCTAGTTCGGTGACGATTGCAAACGTGTTCATCTGCTCGAATCTCATGCCAAACAAAGTATCATCGGTATGTATCATTGAGTAGTACTTTAATATTTGATTGAGTTGCATTATTTGTTGATGTGATGTAATTTGGGACGTTTTATGGCCAAAAGTCAGTCATGCTAATTTTCGCAATTTATACAGTGAAGTGAATGTTAGCATAGTAAGCTAGTTTGCTGTAGAGCACTTAGATTACATCTTTTGTGGCATTTATTTATCTATTTAAGTTCAATAGACAGCATAATTCATGTTTTATCGTAGCATGTTTGTGTGTGTAAGTGGCTGTGTGTGCATGTCTGTAATGTAAGCATCCTTTCTGCTTGTATGCTTTCAGTTTTACCCTTTTTACGGTCAATAAACCTGTGGACTAGAAGACGTTTTTCAGAGTGTTTGATCAAAGTACGGTGTTAGGGTAAAGCCAAGATATTTCTACATATCGAGGGCGGCACAATCAGTGAGAGCTTTGAATGGTTGACCAAATATTTATTTTCCACCATAATTTACAAATAAATTCTTTAAAATACCTACAATGTGAATTCCTGGGTTTTCTTTTCACATGCTGTCTCTCACAGTTGAAGTGTACCTATGATGGAAATTACAGACCTCTGTCATCATTTTAAGTGGGAGAACTTGCACAATCGGTGGCTGACTAAATACTTTTTTGCCCCACTGTTTGTGCTGCAAAAAATTCCATTTGTGCTCTTACATTTTTTAAAACTGTAAACGTTTTATGATTTAATGTTATTAACGTGTAGTTAACACATTAATCATTACTAACCCGCCCCCAAGTATGTCAAAATCATTTGTATGGCAACATTTTTTGTTCTATTATAGTTATTAAGTTATTACAAATTCTGATTAATAACCGGCTCCATAAAACGTTAATAACATTGAAAAAATATATACCTTTTTACACCTCCTACGCTAAATGATCCATTGTTGGGGGTCAGGGGTCACACACACATGATGAGCCTGTACCTTGGCCTTAGCATAATGTGCGGGTGGGCGGGACTTACCAAACACGCCGTCGCTCTCCTCGAGGTTGACAGACATGACTCAGCGCTTTCTACAAGACACATGCAGGGCACCCGGTCACGTCACAGGAAGTGGATCGTTTGCGCGACGTTACCTAGCGGAGCATCCGTCATACATGTCAGGGGCGGGGCCAGACGCTCGGCATGCAAAGTGTCCACGGGGTGTCTCCCTTGGCGGGGGACGTCAGGGCGGGGACGGCGGTCGAGCGGTGGAGAGCCACAACAGGAAGTGGAAACATGCTGACCTCATGGCATGTATTCGTTGCACGTGCACACGCATGTTATCAATGGACGCATGGTCTGATCACGGCATGTCACGTGACGACCATCAACATGCGCGCACGCACACTGTTGACGATGATGATGATGATGACGAAGGTGCAGAAAGAAGACAATTCTACTCACTTCATGGCACTTCCGGCGGATGGATGCTGCCTCACGGACACTCAGCACAATTGTGCTCGTGCACGCGCGCCGGGCAACAGGACTGAACCATCGCGAAGGTGGGGGGGTGAGAGAGAGGAGGAGGAAAACGTACATATGTAACGTAACAGAGGCACAATGTAACAGTAACGGGAGTAATGTGACGTTAGTTACTGCACGAATGTCGTCGTTGTTGTTTTTTTTTACATTTGTTTTCTTTTTCCTTTGCGCCGATCACGTGACGTGGACGGTGCAGCAGCGTTGCTGCGCCGCCGGGGGGCGACGCTGCGGCGACGCCGTGACGTCACAGCAGGAAGTGGCCTGTGGCGGGTGGAGGCGAGGAGGGCGGGGCCTTGGCAAGTTGAGACGGGCAGGTCAGAGTGGGCGGGGCCAACAGAAAGGAACCTGTTCCAGTGATCCTGGACTCCCCCTATAGAACACAGAACCAGCCTGAAAAGAACACAGAACCAACACGGCCATGCTGTCTATTTGCACTTCTCCGTGGACTGCCATGACAGGTGAAACGGAAACTGTTTGCTTTGCTGACCATTTACTCTACATACTGGATGTATAGCGAGGACCATCGACCTCGCTAGCTAACTAGCTAACGAGCTCTATTTATCTACCTAACTAACTAATTATCTGCGCGTCTATCTCTTTATTTGTGTGTTTGTTACGTTAGTTGGCAAGCTAGAAGTTTACCAACTTCAAAACTTCTAGCTTGTTTGCGCTCAGCTCGTGCGACTACGTACGTGCGCGCGAGAGTGAGTGCGCGCGCGAGTGTGTGTGGTTGGAATGTGTGGTTGGGTGTGTTTAGTTGACAACGTACACACTTGCATGAAAGAACACACACTTTAAAAAGTAGCAGTACTTGAACAGCAGTATCAGAGCAGCAATAGTAGTTCACCTTACTGTTTGTTACTTGTACTCGCATATACTTTATTAGTAGTGTTTAATTAGTATCATTAATTATTGCAGTAAATGATAAATGGGTTGTACTTGTATAGCGCTTTTCTACCTTCAAGGTACTCAAAGCGCTTTGACACTACTTCCACATTTACCCATTCACACACACATTTACACACTGATGGAGGGAGCTGCCATGCAAGGCGCTAACCAGCACCAATCAGGAGCAAGGGTGAAGTGTCTTGCTCAGGACACAACGGACGTGACGGGGTTGGTACTAGGTGGGGATTGAACCGGGGACCCTCGGGTTGCGCACGGCCACTCTTTCACCGCGCCACGCCGTCCCTGTAGTACTTCACCTTACTGTTACTTGTACTAGCATATACTTTATTATTCATCCATCCATCTTTTTCTGCTTACCCAAAGTCGAGTCGCGGGGGCATCAGCCTAAGCAGGGAGACATAGTCTTCCCAACGTGTCCTGGGTCTTCCCCGTGGCCTCCTATCGGTTGGACGTGCCCTAAACACCTCCCTCGGGAAGCGTTTGGGTGGCATCCTGACCAGATGCCCGAACCACCTCATCTGGCTCCTCTGGATGTGGAGTAGCAGCGGCTTTACTTTGAGTTCCTCCCGGATGACAGAGCTTCTCACCCTATCTCTAAGGGAGAGCCACGCCAACCGATGGAGGAAACTCATTTCGGCAGCTTGTACCCGTGATCTTATCCTTTCGGTCATGACCCAAAGCTCATGACCATAGGTGAGGATGGGAACGTAGATCGACTGGTTAATTGAGAGCTTTGCCTTCCAGCTCAGCTCTTTCTTCACCTCAACGGATCGGTACAACGTTCGCATTACTGAAGACGCCGCACCGATCCGCCTGTCAACCTCACGATCCACTTTTCCCCCACTCGTGAAAAAGACTCCTAGGTACTTTAACTCCTCCACTTGGGGCAGGGTCTCCTCCCCAACCCGGAGATGGCACTCCACCCTTTTCCGGGAGAGAACCATGGACTCGGACTTTGGAGGGTCTGATTCTCATTCCGGTCGCTTCACACACGGCTGCGAACCGATCCAGTGAGAGCTGAAGATCCCGGACAGATATTTCATTAGTATCAGTAGTACTCGCAGTAATACTACACCTAACTGCTAATAGTACGAGCATATACCATATTAGTAATATTTCATTAGTATCAGTAGTACTTGCAGTAGTACTTCACCTTACTTTTAATAGTACTACCATATACCATATTAGTAATATTTCCTTAGTATCAGTAGTACTTGCAGTAGTAGTTAACCTTACTGCTAATAGTACGAGCATATACCATATTAGTAATGTTTCATTAATATCAGTAGTTTTGGCAATATCACTTCACCTTGCTATTATTCGTACTAGCAAATGCCTTATTAGTTATATTTCATTACTATCAGTAGTACTTTCAGTAGTACTTCACCTTACTGTTACTTGTACTAGCATATACTTTATTAGTAATGAGTATCAGCAATTGTACTAGCATATACTTTATTAGTAATGAGTATCAGCAATTCTTGCATTAGTACTTCACTCTACTATACTGTACTGGCACCTTACTAGTACTTACTAGTACTAGCATATACAATATTATTAATGTTTAATTAGTAGCAGTAGTACTAGCAGTAGTACTTCACCCTACTGCTACTTGTACTAACATATACTTTATTATTAATGCTTCATTAGTATCAGCAATTCTTGCAGTGGTACTTCACCTTACTGTTAATTGTATTCGCTTATTCTTTATTACTAGTGTTTGATTAGTATCAGTAATTATTGCAGTAGTACCTCACCTTACTGTTAATAATACTAGCATAAACCATATTAGTAATGTTTCATTAGTATCAGTAGTTTTTGCAAAATCACTTCACCTTGCTGTTATTCGTACTAGCATATGCCTTATTAGTAATATTTCATTAGTATCAGCAATTCTTGCAGTAGTACTTCACTTTAGTTTACTGTAATAGCACCTTAATGCTATTTGTACTATCATACACAATGTTATTATTATTTAATTAGTATAAGTAGTACTTAAATTATATTAGATTAGATAGTACTTTATTTATTCCTTCAGGTGAGTTCCTTCAGGAAAAATAAAAATTTTCAGCACAAACCCATTCAAGATCAGACAAACATTACAGGGAGACAGAACAGGATCGCTGACGGGTCTGCCGGCTTCCAGCGCCCCTTACAAAAAAGATGAGATACAGGTAAACAAGTGGGGAGAATGGGAGAAAAAAATTGAAGATTAAAATAAAATATAATAAAAAAATCGGCCTAAGCCTGGGCCCCTGGAGAGGGGGTCCAGACTGAGGCCAAGGGGAAAAACCAACAACTCATTGCCATAGTACACATCCCTCTCACATGTGTGTAAAAGGGAAACATCAAAGAACAGAAAGGAATTTAAAGACATTTAAGCAGCGGATACAACCAGCCACTTCTACATACAGGGGAAACATCAAAGAACACAAAGGAAATTAAAGACATTAAAGCAGCGGATACAACCAGCCCCTTCTACATACAGCTATGAATAAAAAGTAAAAGAAACATACACTGTGGTGGCCTCTGCGGTGTTCCACGCCATCGTCCGCTGGGGTGGAGGGAGCATGGCCAGAGACAGGAGCAGACCCAACAAAGCAACCAACTATCGCCCGCCAACCAACTCTCGGCCAGTGTCCAATCCGCATTGATGAGCGAGGATACGTCCAAGGAGACTGAGGTGTCCAACACCTGCTCGCCCAGCCAAGATACCACGAAGCCTCTCCGTCCCGGCGCTCAGTGCTAGCTCCGCAGCCCTGTCCCCTCATCCGCACCTCCTCCAGTCCTCCAAACCGACTCCGGTGTGGCAGAGACCCAGCAGCTGGTCTCCATGGCCAAAAGGCTCCCGGGAGGAAGATCCAGAAGTCCACAAAAAAGGACCGCAGAGGTCACGAAAGTGCCACTCCTTGTCACACAGTCCCAAAGGGTCCCTGACCAAAAGGCAAAAAAATATAATAACACATGAAAACAAGAGGGAAACACAAAAGGATGACACAAGAGCACAGAGCTCCTGCCAACAGCAGCCACTACAGCAGCGCCATCTTACAGTAGTACTTCACCTTACTGCTAATGGTACTAGCATATACTTTATTAGTAATTCTTCATTAGTATCAGTAATTCTCTCAGTAGTACTTCACTTTACTGTTTCTTGTTCTAGCATGTGGTAATGTTTCATTAGCATCAGTAGTACTTCACCTTACTGCTACTAGTACTAACATATAGCTTGTTAGTAATGTTTCATCAGTATCAGTAGTACTTACAGTAGTCCTTAAACTTACTGCTAATAATACTAGTCCACACCATATTAGTAATGTTTCATTAATATCAGTAGTTCTTGTAGTAATATTTTACCTTACTGCTACTTGTTCTAACATATAGCATGTTACTAATTTTTCATTAGTATCAGTAGTACTTGCAGTAATAGTTAAACTCACTGCTAATCATACTAGTCTATACCATATTAGTAATGTTTCATTAATATCAGTAGTTCTTGCAGTAGTATTTCATCTTGCTGTTACTCGTACTAGCATATGCTTTATTAGTAATATTTCATTAGCATCAGTAGTACTTGTAGTAGTACTTCACCTTACTACTGCTAGTACTAGTATATATTTATTAGTAATGCTTTGTTAGTATCAGCAATTCTTGCAGTAGTACTTCACCTTGATGTTACTTGTACCGGCATATGGTAATTTTTCATTAGCATCAGTAGTACTTGCAATAGTACTTCACCTTACTGCTATTTGTAAAAGCATATACAATATTAGTAATGTTGTGTTAGTGTCAGTTATACATGCAATAGTAGATAACCTCACTACTATTAGTACTAGCCTATACCATATGAGTAATGTTTAATTAGTATCAGTAGTACTTTCAGTAGTATAGTATGGATTTATTAGCATCAGTAGTATTTGCAGTAGTACTTAACCTTACTGCTACTCGTACTAACATATAGTATGTTAGTAATGATTCATTAATATCAGTAGTTTTTTCGCAGTAGTACTTAACTTTACTGCTTCTAGTACTAGCATACACCATGTTAAAACATTTTCATTAGTATCAGTAATACTTTTAGTAGTATAATATATTAGTAATGTTTCATTAGTATCAGTAGTACTTGCAGAAGTTCACTATATTAGTAATGTTTCAATTAGGGCTGGGCGATATATCGATATACGCGATATACTGAATCGCGGGTTTGTCTCCGTAAAAAAAGTGCACTTCAATTTAATGTTGTTTTGATATGTCATATGACATAATTATTAAAAGTGCACTAATAGCTTGTTTGTTAAAATGTCTCTGACAATCTTGCACTTTCTGTTTTGGAAATGACATGTATGTTTGTGCCACTGCTTTAATAACTCCATCTATCCATCCATCCATCTTCTTCCGCTTATCCGATGTTTATAAATACAGTTTTGGTCAATTGACTTAGTTGTGATTTCCTTCTCTGCATGAAAGTAAAAAATCATGTGACCCTTCCATGTCGATTTACTTTGCCCAGAGGCCAAAGGTCGTTCCGCGTCATGTGATTAGCATTACGGTCTTCAGTTTGCTTTGATGATTGACCGTGTGTGTGTGTGTGTACGTGTTTTTTTGTATTTTAGCCTTCTTGAGACATCAACAAGGAAAAATAGCTTCCATATGAGGACCGGTGAACAAGTTAGGACATAAATCATGGTCCCAATACAGAAAACCATTGCATTTAATAACGAGCCAAATACTAGAGTCTGTGAACATTGCTCCAAAGTCGGGATTTTTTTGTTGATTTAATGTGCATACATAGGTAAACATCGACAGGTGCAAAGGCAGCAATATATGATAAAACAAGGCGGTAGCTATAGAAGGACTTTCTATTCATCCCCGAAAAAAACCCGCCAGGTCAACAGCTGATTTTACGACTTCCGGTGCTGACATAAGACAAACCGTGTCCCATATATCACCTTAGGATAAACAAATACACTACGGTACTAAGACTATAAACAGTTAGTCTACAGCTGGGTTGACCAAAGTGCGGCACAGGGGCCATCTGTGGTCTGTGACTCGTTTATCATCGGCCTTAAGCACATTGCAAAAAAAAAAAAATAGAGATCTCATTTGCACCCTTGGTTGTAGGGCTGGGCGATATGGCCTTTTTTTAATATCTCGATATTTTTCGGCCATACCGTGATATACGATACATATTACGATATTTTGCCTTGGCCTTGAATGAACTATTGATGCATATAATCACAGCAGTATGATGATTCTATGTGTCTACATTAAAACATTCTTCTTCATACTGCAATAATATATGCTACTTTTAAACTTTCATGCAGAGAGGGAAATCACAACTCTGTCAATTGACCAAAAGTGTATTTATTAAAGTTATTAAGCAATGGCACAAACATTCATGTCATTTTCAAAACAGAAAGTGCAAGATTGTCAGACATTTTAAGTGCCACATAAAAATGAGCTGCATAATAGGAAATCAAATAGTATTCGTCCTTCACTATGTGGTAGGTTACTCCGGACGTTACGAAATTATTTTCATTCTCTAGCGAGTGACTTTTCAAATGATGCTACATATTAGCAGTGATGCTACTTTTTATAGCAAAGCTTTTGCCCCACACTTGACAAATTACAGTTGTCTGTTCGACTTATTCCCACTTGAAGCCGAACCACCGCCAGACGACCGACCCCCTGCTGTTTTTATTGGGAATTAAATCTTCCTTAATTTGTTACCAGATCCGCACCTTCTTTCTCGTACGGCTACGTTAGCATCACAGCTAACGTTACCCATGCCGCTACTTTTTGCTTCCCTGAGGGCCTGTACGTATTTGACGTATGACGTGACAGTATGTGATGTGTATAAGAGGGTGCGCCTGCTTGTCTGTGAGAAGGAGAGACAAGAAAGAGAGAGAAGAGCCTGTAGTGTAATGCCCGCAGCTAAAAGCAACTGCGTGAGAACGTATACTGGAATATTACGTTATAGTCATTTTCTATATCGCACAGAGGCAAACCTGCGATATGTCGTGTATATCGATATATCGCCCAGCCCTACTTGGTGGTGAAATCTACCAAAATTAGGGTGGTCGCAAAAAGGAGGGATTTTTCACATTGACTGTGTGTCGGTTTTAAAGAGTGCTCCCCATCTGGTCAACATATGTAATAAGTGTGTGTAAGAAATTGAAATGCGTCAAAATTGATAAAGATAAATAAATATCAATCAACCAATTCCTTTTATTGTCATCGTCATAAATAACACTTAAGTCAGGGGTAGGGAACCTATGGCTCTAGAGCCAAATGTGGCTCTTTTGATAACTGCATCTGGCTCTTAGATCAATCTTAGCTGATATTGCTTAACAATATAAGAAATGAATATATCCGCTGGTAATCTGTCAGGTTCAAACACTGATGACATCTATTAAACAGACGAGAAGCAATGAATCATGCAGAGACAGAGTTCAATTTGTCTCGATGAGGAGACATGCGTTTTGGGCTGTATTCTAGTTACAGATCCAAACTACGTTCTAAAAGTCCAGCCCGCGTGCTTCCTCTATTTATTTGGGAGGTCCATTTTTAACATCACTGAAGCTGTCGCTGAGGGAAGGGGGTATTCCGACAACTCCAGTTAGACAAAATATATGTTTATACAAAAATGCAAATGTGTTGATGCTAGTGATATCGCCTTGTCTCTCTGGTCTGTCTGCGTCACGGCGGTGTTCGGCCTTGGCAGTCAGCAGGCCGTTCCTGGACACAGACACTGATACCAGAATGGCTAGCAATCTTTTGGATTGCCAGCTTTGCACAGACAAAGAAAAATACCACTTCAATACAATTGACAATAATTATAGCAACGGCCCTTAAGCATAAAAGTTGTGTGATAACATATACAAAATTACCATAACATAATCACAGTATTACAAATAACATTCAAAATATAAAACATCCTCATGCATTTTAATCCATCCAACCGTTTTCTACCATACGTGTTCATGAAGTCGCATTAATGTTAAGAAGTACTTACATTTTTATTGGTTAACCTCAGAATAAAAATCTTATTAAAAAGAAAGAGACTTATTATACTTAAGGAATGTTAGTCCTACATAAAAATGCACGCATTTTGTTGTATTCAGTGTTAAAAAATATTATATGGCTCTCACGAAAATACATTTTAAAATATTTGGCTTTCATGGCTCTCTAAGCCAAAAAGGTTCCCGACCCCGGACTTAAGTCATACATCCATCCATCCATCCATTTGTACCGCTTATTCCATTTGGGGTTGCGGAGGGCGCTGGTGCCTATCTCAGCTACAACCGGGAGGAAGTCGCCACCTCATCACAGGGCCAACACCGATAGACATACAACATTCACACTCACATTCACACACTAGGAACCATTTATTGTTGCAAATCAACCTATCCCCAGGTGCATGTCTTTGGAGGTGGGAGGGCATGTCAACGAGATTTCGTTTGAGCTTTGTCCAGCGGCATAGAAACTGCATTGATATGCAGGTTGACCATAAATAACAGTTTGTCTCTACATACATTATTTATGTATGTAGAGACATACTGTAATAACTTTTAAGTAAATAAAGACCATTAAAAACCAATTACAAACAAAACAGTTTATAAAAAAATAAATAAAAGCTGACCTTTTTTATATTTTCATAGTATGTATATATTATTAATGTTGTAAATACAAATATTTATATACCTAGAAAGGGTGGTCCTAAAGAGGTAGGCAAATTTTCAAGGTCTCCAGAAGGTAAGAAATACAAACACCGTTCCCATATGACTTGGGAAATTGTTTTAATTGTAAATATAAACAGAATACAATGATTTGAAAATCATTTTCAACCCATATTCAGTTGAATATGCTACAAAGACAACATATTTGATGTTAAAACTGATAAACTTTTTTTTTTTTTTAAATAATCATTAACTTTAGAATTTGATGCCAGCAACACGTGACAAAGAAGTTGGGAAAGTTGGCAATAAATACTAATTAAGTTGAGGAATGCTCATCAAACATTTATTTGGAACATCCCACAGGTTTGCAGGCTAATTTGGAATAGGTGTGTGCCATGATTGGGTATAAAAGCAGCTTCTATGAAATGCTAAGTAATTCACAAACAAGGATTGGGCGAGGGTCACCACTTTGTAAACAAATTGTCGCACAGTTTTAGAACAACATTTCTCAACGAGCTATTGCAAGGAATTTAGGGATTTTACCATCTACGGTCCGTAAAATCATCAAAAGGTTCAGAGAATATGAAGAAATCACTGCACGTAAGCGATGATATTACAGACCTTTGATACCTCAGGCGGCACTGCATCAAAAACCGACATCAGTGTGTAAAGGATATCACCACATGGGCCCAGGAACACTTCATAAAACCACTGTCAGTAACTACAGCTGGTCGCTACATCTGTAAGTGCAAGTTAAAACTCTACTATGCAAAGCAAAAGCCATTTATCAACAACACCCAGGAACGTCGCCGGCTTCGCTGGGCCCGAGCTCATCTAAGATGGACTGATGCAAAGTGGAAAAGTGTTCTGTGGTCTGACAAGTCCACATTTCAAATTATATTTGGAAACTATGGACGTGGTGTCCTCCAGAACAAAGAGGAAAATAACCATCCGGATTGTTATAGGCGCAAAGTTCAAAAGCCAGCATCTGTGATGGTATGGGGGTGTATTAGTGCCCAAGGTATGGGTAACTTACACATCTGTGAAGGCACCATTAATGCTGAATGGTCCATACAGGTTTTGGAGCAACCTATGTTGTCATCCAAGCAACGTAATCATGGACGCTCCTGCTTATTTCAGCAAAACAATGCCAAGCAACGTGTTACAACAGCGTGGCTTTGTAGTAAAAGAGTGCGGGTACTTTCCTGGCCTGCCTGCAGTCCAAACATGTCTCCTATCAAAAATGTGTGGCGCATTATGAAGCATAAAATACGACAGAGGAGACCCCGGACTGTTGAACAACTTAAGCTGTACATCAAGCAGGAATGGTAAAGACTTTCACTTTCAAAGCTTCAAAAAATAGTTTCCTCAGTTCCCAAACGTTTATTGAGTGTTGTTAAAAGAAAATGTGATGTAACACAGTGGTGTACATGCTCTTACCCAACTACTTTGGCACGTGTTGCAGCCATGAAATTCTAAGTTAATTATTATTTGCAGAAAACAATAAAGTTTATGAGTTCGAACATCAAATATCTTGTCTTTGTAGTGCATTCAATTGAATATGGGTTGAAAAGAATTTGCAAATCATTGTGTTCCATTTATATTTACATCTAACACAATTTCCCAACTCATATGGAAACGGAGTTTGTTTGTGTGTGTATGTGGTGGATGAATATGAATGCATATGCTACGTTACTCACTACATCAGTGAAGTCAACTGAAGAAATCTTGAAGCAGGCAAACTATTGTTTGACAAAGACAGGAAACACACAAACATACACACACACACACACACACTTGAAGTAACACTTTGAACCCTGAACTGTGGACGAAGTGAATAATGTGTAACGTAACAGAACATAGTGCTTGTCATGTCAGTGAGGAGTGGTTCCCAGTGGGTGTGGCTTGCAACAGACAGGAAGCAGACACTTCCCTCTGTAAACAGAACAAAACTGAGATCCACCTCCTGCTATTGTTTTGTGTGTGTGTGTGTGTGTGTGTGTGTGTGTGTGTGTGTGTGTGTGTGTGTGTGTGTGTGTGTGTGTGTGTGTGTGTGTGTGTGTGTGTGTGTGCGTGAGCGAGGGAGAGGATACTGTATTTTCCACAAGAACAAGAAGTAAGTTATTTGACGAGCAAAAATGGTCGGCGGTGCGCGGCAGTCTGCCGAGGACGTGTCGTGACAGGAAGAAGTCGAGCGCGTAGAACATTCCTTGTACGTTTTGAGACACACCAAGGTGACACATACCTACTTCCTGCCTATTTAAGGGAGCTGATGATCAACCTTGACCTGTCACCTGTCCGTCGAGCCGAGGAGCGTTATCACCATGGCAACGACATCCGCCGCACTTGGGAGAGGTGAGCTGACTTGTTAGCGTTAGCATTAGAGCAAGAGCGGGCAGGCTAGCTAGCACAGAGGTAGCATTAGCATCGCTAGTCCTGTTAGCGTGACGTCACTGTGCTGTCTTGAAGGTTTGGGTCTGGTCCTGGTGGAGTTTCAGTACGAGTACCAGGGTCGGGACGGCTCGCTGATCTCCATAAAACCCAATGAGCGCTATATCTTGCTTGCTAAGACCAACGACCACTGGTGGCAGGTCCGACGTGACCGCGCCTCCAAGCCCTTCTACATCCCGGCAAAGTACGTCAAAGAGCTGCCGCTGGTCTTTCCCTCACCTCTCGACTTTGCTGATCCACCCACTTCTGAACCGGCACCGGTTCCTGCTGCGGTGCCGGTTGCTGTGCCTGTTCCTGTTCCTGTTCCAAAGGCTCTTGAGGAGCCTGCCGGGACAAGAACCAAACCCGCTGACGAGGTGATGATCCGGCTCAAACCCGAGGCTTCCAGTAGGTACCGGAAGACTGAAAACCGCATGTCCACCTTTGGCGTCCCACTGGACTCCCAGGAACCCTCATTGCTGATCGCTGCAGGACCACGACATCCCAGCATCCCTCTTGGTCCAGAGACCGGTCCTGAGACTCTCAGCAAAAAGACACTCGACGACCAGAGAGACTCTGAGAAATCCCCAGTTCCAAGTTTCAGTTTAGGTGACCCCTCTTTCCCAAGCCGACCCCACGTGCAACCCATCGCCGTGGAGACGCCGGTGGTCCCCAAGCTCGACGTTCAGCATGCAGAAGACCAGGAGGACTCCATGGAGGAGGAGAAAGAAGACGAGGAGGAGGAAGTGGTCCCAGAGGAGTTCAACGAGTCAGAGAGCGACGATGAGGACGATCCCCCCAAAGAGGAAGGTTCTAACCATATCTATGAGTCCATCCAGGACCTCAACCTGGACCTGGCCACCTTGACTAGACCAGCAGAGAGTACTGGACCTCCTGTGCCCACCAAAGAGGTGAGTGCCACCTTTGCTATCATGATGTGACCTTTGACTCTGACGGATGAACTTTGACTTCGCAAGATTGCTGCTAACCATTATGTTTTTGTGGCTGTGGGCAGGGCTTAGTGGCTGCTAACCATAATGTTAATGGAGAGGTGGGCGTGGATTAGTGGCTGCTAACCATAATGTAAATGTGACTGTGGGCATGGCTTGGTGGTTGCTAACCATAATGTTCATGTGGCTGTGGTCGGTGCTTAGTGGCTGTTAACCATAATGTTCATGTGGCTGTGGTCGGTGCTTAATAGCTGTTAACCATAATGTTCATGTGGCTGTTGGCGGGGCTTAGTGACTGCTAACCATAATGTCAACCTGAGCGTGGCCTAATGGCTTCTAACCATAATGGTAACGTGGATGTTTGCGTGGCTTAATGGCTGATAAACATGTTAACGTGGTTGTGGGTGGGGCTTAATGACTGCAAAACATAATGTTAATGTGGGCGTGGCCTATTGGCTGCTAACCTTAATGTTAACGTGGCTGTTGGCGTGGCTTAATGGCTGATAAACATGTTAACGTGGTTGCGGGTGGGGCTTAGTGGCTGCCAACTGTAATGTTAATGTGGGTGGGACTTTGTAGCTGCTAATCATAATGGTAACGTAGCTGTGGCCGTTGCTTAGTGGTTGCAAACCATCATGTTAACGTGACTGTGGGTGTAGCTTAGTATCTGCTAATCATACTGTTAAAGTGGGTGTGGCTTAGTGGCTGCTAACCATGATGTTGATGTGGCTGTGGGCAGGACTCAGTTGCTGCTAACCATAATGTTAAAGTGGGTGTGGCTTAGTGACTGCTAACCATAATGTTAATGTGGGAGTGGCTTATTGCCTGCTAGCCATAATGTTTACGGGGCTGTGGGCGTGGCTTAATGGCTCCTAACCATAATTTTATGGAGGTATGGCTTAGTGGCTATTAACATAATGTTAAGGTGGCTGTGGGCGTGGCTTGGTGGCTGCGAATCAGAATCAGAAATACCGTATTTTTGTGACTATTAGTCGCAGTTTTTTTCATAGTTTGGCCGGGGGTGCGACTTATACTCACTTACATGTGAAATTATTGACACATTACCGTAAAATATCAAATAATATTATTTAGCTCATTCACGTAAGAGACTAGACGTATAAAATGTCATGGGATTTAGCAATTAGTAGTGACAGATTGTTTGGTAAACATATAGCATGTTGTATATGTTACTGTTATTTGAATGACTCTTACCATAATAAGTTACGTTAACATACCAGGAACCTTCTCAGTTGGTTATTTATGCGTCATATAACGTTCACTTATTCAGCTTGTTCTTTAAATTGCCTTTCAAATGTCTATTCTTGGTGTTGGGTTTTATCAAATAAATTTCCCCCAAAAATGCGACTTATATATGTTTTTTTCCTTCTTTATTTTGCCTTTTTTGGCAGGTGCGACTTATATTCCGGAGCGATTTATACTCCGAAAAGTACAATACTTCATTAATCCCTGAGGGGAAATTAAAATTTTCAGCACAATCCCATTCAAGATCCGACCACAATGTCAATGTGACTGTGGGCGTGGCTTAGTGGCTGCTAACCAGAATTAGAATCAGAATCAAAATCAAAAACCAGAATCAGAAATACTTTATTAATCCCTGAGGGGAAATTTCAATTTTCAGCATAATCCCATTCAAGATCAGACCACAATGTCAATGTGACAGTGGGTGTGTCTTAGTGGCTGCTAACCACAATGTCAAAGTGGCTGTGGACGTGGCTTAGGACACCTGAGCAGTGAAGTATAAGAGCTTGTTTGCTCTTTGAAACGTGTCGTATTAAACCGTGAAGACGATCTCGCCGTAGGCCTCGAGCCCGCCCATCTACGTTGGCATCTCAGCTGTCAAGGGGAGCGCCGACACTGACCCCGCCCCTCCGGAGCTGCCCGACTCTCCCCTGTCCACCGCAGGCCAAGTCCCGTCCCCCTCGGCGACCCCGGTCCCTGACACGACCACCCCCCCACCGCCCGTCAGGACACAAGATGGATGGCAGGTCAGAGTGAGCCAGAAAAGAATAGAATTCCTTCAAATGTGATCTTTAACATGTGCAGTTTAATCAACTGTAATCTGATTACTCTTCTAAAGTTACATGTAACAATGGACACATGGGAGGAAGAAGAGCAATAAGAGCACAGGAAAGTTGAGTTTCTACTTTGAAAGGCTGTATGTCCAATTGGTCTTGCAGGTCCACACGGACCAGGAAAGCGGGAAGGTGTTTTACTTCCATCCCGTTACCCTACAGACCACCTGGTCTGACCCACGTGAGCCCTGCCCCCCCTCGCCTGCGGACTCGGACCCACCTGGGGGGCTGCTGTCCCCTCTCTCTCCTCAGGTAACAAACCACGAACAAAATGTCCTGAGAAGTCGGGATGCAGAAGAGCGTCTCTTATGCTACAAACAGGAACTCTGGGAGCAGCTCCTCGACCAAACGTCAGGAAGGTTCTACTACTACAACCCCACCTCAGGGGCCACATCCTGGACCGCACCCCCGACGCTCTCCCCCCTCAGCTCCAGTGACGACGGCCCGGTAAGACCCCTCTTTCATAGGTCAAAGGTCACGTGTCATGGTGCCAATATTTGCTGTGTGTGTGTGACACTGAAGCCTCCCCTTCCAGAAGAGGATTATCCTGTGGACGCACACAACGACATCGTGTTTCCTATGGTACACACACACACACGGACACACACAACACTGTGTTTACGACGGTACACAGGACACCGTGTTTACTACAATACACACACACACACTCGCCAACACTGTATTCACTACGGTACACACACACACACACACACACAAAACGACGCCGTGTTTATGACGGTACACACGACACCATGTTTACTAAGTTAAATTTTAAGTTAAATTAAAGTGTAGTGGGTAGAGCGGCCGTGCCAGAAACCTGAGGGTTGCAGGTTCGCTTCCCACCTATTAACATCCAAATCGCTGCCGTTGTGTCCTTGGGCAAGACACTTCACCTTTGCCCCCGGTGCCGCTCACACTGGTGAATGAATGATGAATGAATGAGTGGTGGTGGTCGGAGGGGCCATAGGCGCGAACTGGCAGCCACGCTTCCGTCAGTCCACCCCACGGCAGCTGTGGCTACAGATGTAGCTTACCACCACAAGGTGTGAATGAATGATGGGTTCCCACTTCTCTGTGAGCGCTTTGAGTATCTAACAATAAAAAAGCGCGATATAAATCTAATCCATTATTATTATTATTATTATTATTAAGTACCAAAGATTGTCACACATACAAGGTGGGGTTAAATTTGTCCTCTGCATTTGACCCATCGCCTTGTTAACCCCCTGGTAGGTGAGGGGAGTAGTGAGCAGCAGCGGTGGCTGCGCTCGGGAATTATTTTGGTGATTCCCGATTTGGTGATACAACATACACATACGACAACACTGTATTCACTACGGCACAGACATGCACATAACGACATCGTTTTCACTACAGTATACACACACACACACACACACACACACACACACACAATGACACCGTGTTAATTATGGTATGGACATACGCCCACACAACAACACTGTATTGACAACGGTACACACGTAGACGACGACACCGTCTTTTCGACGGTGCACACACATGCACACAACAACAGCGTGTTTATTATTCTACACACACATGCACACAACAACACCGTCTTTATTATTCTATACACACATGCTCAACATGGTGTTCAATACAATACACACACGACGACACTGTGTTAACTAAAGTACACACACTCACACAAATGCACTGTTAACTACGGGACGCACACGCATGGACTAATGACACTGTGTTAACTACGGTACACACACACACAGACACAATGACACTGTGTCAACTTCCATTAGACACGCACACGCAAACAAAGACACTGTTTTTACTATGGTTCACACATGCACGCACATGACGAAAACTTGTAAAGTGCACACACACACGCAGGACACCGTGTTCACAACGGTACGCACACACGCAGAAGACCGTGTTCTAAACGGTACGCACACAACGACACTGTGGTCACTATGGTACACATACACACGGTCACAAACAACAACATAATGTTAACTACAGTACACACACGCAAACAAAGACACTGTGGTCCCTACGGTACACACCCGCACGCACACAAAGAAACCTTATTTACTACAGTGCGCACACAACAGCGTGTACACTTTGTTACACAGACACACACAGAACCAGACCTTGTTGACTACGGTACACACCCGCACGCACACGATAAAACCTTGTTCAATACAGTACAAACACATGCACTCAACGATATTATGTTTAACTACAGTGTGCACAGGGACACAAGTACACAGTGTTAACTACAGTATGCACAGGCACACAAGATCACTGTGTTAACTACAGTATGTCTAGGCACACAACGACACTGTACAGTATGCACAGGCACACAATGACACCATGTTCACTACAGTATGCACAGGCACACAATGACACCATATTCACTGCGATACACAGACACACAAACCCACACAACACCATATTCACTATGGTACAAACACACACAACAACACTTTGTTCACCACGGTATACACACACACACACACTACAACACCATGTTCACTAGGGTACATACACACGTACACACACTGTTGTTTCTTAAAGTAAACGCCACCTGCTGGTGTTTTCTTGCACTCGCCAGCATCTCCAAAAACATGTGATTCCCAGAGCTCACCTGGACCTGGCGGATGGGGTCCGCTTGCCGTTGAGGATGAGGAATGGCGTGGAGGACCGAGGCTGGAGACACAGTGTGGCTGAGGACGTGAGTCTAAGTGGGACATGACGTATGGGGGCAGAAGTTAGGAGGATTCCAGAAAATATATTTGTAGCGACAACATTTGCTTCGTGTCATTTTTTTTATCATGAAACACACAATGAAACATTTTCCTTGTTTCCTAGATGCTCGTATCTCGCCATCTGAGGAACTTCTCTGAAACCACTGACACCAGGAGAGACTTTCCCGAAAGTTTGCAGGTACATACACGCACACACTGAGAAAGATTACTCATCTTGGATGAATTTAACTTAGAACTGGGCGATATGGTAGAAAATGATCATGATATACTTGTTTTATATCGGTTGATATAAATATTTATTGATTTTTTTCATGGCATATGGAAAATAAGAAGCTCGAGAAAAATATATGAAATGGAAAACATTTTAATTTCAAATGTTCCTCTGATTATAATCCCCTCAACTACAGCTACATCAGTGGACAAGTAACCATGGCGGTGTATTGTTCGTAGTTAAATCAGTGGACAAGTAACCAGGGCGATTTATTGTCCGTAGCTACATCAATAAACAAGTAATCATGGCGATGTATTGTCCGTAGTTACATAGTTGGACAAGTAACCATGGCGATGTATTGTCTGTACCTACATCAATGGACAAGTAACCATGGAGATGCAATGTCCGTAGCTACATCAGTGGACAAGTAACCATGGCGATGTATTGTTCATAGGTACATCAATGGACAAGTAACCATGGCAATGTATTGTTCGTAGCTACATCAATGGACAACCAACCATGGCGATGTATTGTTCGTAGCGACATCAATGGACAAGTAACCATGGCAATGTATTGTCCGTAGCGACATCAATGGACAAGTAACCATGGTGATGTATTGTCCGTAATTACATAGTTGGAGAAGTAACCATGTTGATGTATTGTTCGTAGCTACATCAATGGACAAGTAACCATGGCGATGTATTATCCGTAGCTACATCCATGAACAAGTAACCACAGCGATGTATTGTTTGTAGCTACATCAATGGACAAGTAACCATGGCGATGGATTGTCAGTAGTACATCAGTGGACAAGTAACCATGACGATGTGAGAAATCAGTGTTTTTCCATGTGACATCATCTTGCATCCAATTATGTAATCAGGACAGGGTGTGTTATGCCTGCTATGTCAAATGTAAAAAATTTAATGACATTTTATAGCAGACTTTTTTCCAAGCACTTTCCTGCTCTGCAACTACGTAGAATGGCTATAATTCACAATGCGTTCCACAGTGTCGTGGTTGTTATGTTTGTCTAATAAGGACGGCTATGAGCAGAAATCTATTTCAGGCTCCACCCCCATTACAAAAACTTTTTCACGCTTATTCAATTTTATTTCAAATCATGCATTTAAGGAAGTCAAAAATGAGATTTAAAAAAATGTCATGCCTGTAGCGCCCCTGCTTTGTCCTTATTTTTTTTTAAAGCGCTGGAGATGCTTTTTTTTAATTTTTTTATAAATACTTTCTTTTATTTCTTCTTTTTGCTGAAGCAGCACCTGTAAAGAAAGGTGCACCTTGTTCCATCTTTTATTGCCGGTTCTGTCATGATCTCGTGCTCGTCTTAAAGGCAACTGTACGTGTTTGGGATTTTGCCTATCATTCCGAATCCTTGTTCAAGAGAATGACACATGTTTTTCTTTCTTATGCATTCTAATTGAGGGGGCTAACAATGGAGCTAACCGGTTCCAACCTATCCTGCCCATAAAGACTTTTAAAAACATCCAGAAAAAGCCAACAATACTCTATTTACATCTCCTGACCTGAAATATTAAATAAGTATAAGCGATACTGTTACTTTAAGCATTAATCACAGAGAGGTACCTAGTTTATACTGCTATATTGAAATACTGAGCTGCTGCATCGCCTCTGAGTTGGTAAAAGTTAATTCTAGATTATAAACCATGCCTCTCACCTGGATACTAGAAGGTTGTGGACCTGAACCGAGAAGTTGGTCAACTTTGACATCCAACTTTGACATTGCTAGGAAGACACAACAATATGCTCACTTCCTTTATTTAACCGACAATTATGGTGAATTAATCATCTAAACGGGGAACGCAAGTTTTTTGCTGAAAGATATAAACATCCCATCAGTCGGCATCCCCGTAAAAGCAGACATTGTACAGTGAGAGCCTGATTTGCTAAAGGTTTGCGTGTACTAAAACATATGCAAACCTGGTAGTACACGCTGTTTAAGGCCTCTTTGTCTTTATTAATATGCGGATTATATGCTGGTTATCAAAATGGACACAATACTGGGAGGAAAAGATGCAAATATAGTAATTTTTTGCAAGCGCAATGTGATTTGCGAGCACTATTTTGCGTTTCATTTAGCACGTGTCAGAACGGTGTGCAAACTGACAGTTCCACAAACGGCTGCAGGATTTCTGCTCACGCATCACAGACAGACGACAATCCTCCGTCCTACCTGTGTGTCAACATTTTTGATGGTCAGAAATGAAAAATATTAAACATATTGTGTATTAACCAACATTATTTCATAATTTTATAACTGCTTTTTACTTAAGTGGCTGATTAAAATGTATTCAATTGGTGTCCTTTAGTGTTTTTTTTAAAGACGTTAAGTTTTTTTTCACATATGATATGTTTTTAAAGTATTTCTTACATGAAAAAAAATTATTTAAGTATGCATTTTTTTAGTTTCTTGAGCCAGAGTAAAGTGCAATCTCTCTCCAATGAGCGTACTTTTACCTGTAAAATAAAACGTAGCTGAACTGCAGCACTGCTTCTGAAGTGCCCATAAAAAGTGGTACATGTTTCCTGCTTGTTTGAAAACCTAGCAAAACGACACAGGGAGGAGCATGATAGCATGAATGTGCAGTAAATGAATGTCTCCATGGCAGTCTGCACCGTTTTTCAATTGCACGCGCAGTCTTAGTAAATCACACGCAACACGCCCACTAATTGTACACACTGTTTTATATATTGCTCACGTGCTGTTTGGAGCTTAGTAAATCAGGCGCTAAGTGATTGTTTGATTATGTTCCTAGTTTGTATTTCTTGTTTAGCACTTAGCAATACTGCCACTTGCTGGATCTGTTTAGCACACAGCTTCGACAACTCGTAGGTCATCCTCCTGATCAGGATCAAAAGTATACGTTTCTGGATTGTCATTTGTCCCAAAGTAGTCTTTGTAGTCTCTCATGAAGTCTGCAATGATTGGTAGTGATGTTGTTGGTGAAGGGAATGTGAACGTTGTGATGCGTCTGTGAAATTAATATGCTTAAAATTATCAAAATTTGTAAATATTAATATTATTATTAATGTTACTACATTACATATATACTTCTATAAAAAAACGTGTTAAGTACATCGCTTTATAGGCGGAATAGAGCAACTCCGAATAGCTGCATTGTGAGCTGACTTTTGCTAACCTTTATTTACGAGTTAGAACGTATAAAAAATAATAAAATGTGTTCTAGTTGGACATAAGGACTGGTAATGATATTCCAAAAAAAGAGTGCAGTTCCCCTTTAAGAAGGCGATTCAAATTTTCCAACAGCTAGCTTGACTACTTTCTGTGCATCCTGGCCTTTCAAACATGCAGCAGCAAAGCTCGGTCATGCTGGGATCTCTCATGTGTGTGCAATGTGTGTATGTGTGCGTGTGTGTGCAATGTGTGTGTGTTTGTGTGGCGAGCTCATTGTGCTATCATGTGTCAAGCTCTCTGATAGGTTCACACGGAGAAGGAATCTGTCCAATCGCAGCACAGACTCCCAGCAGGTAATTGCAGGTGCTGGGCTCTGGTTAGTGGCTGATATGAGTTGTTTTTGTTGTTGTTTTGGTGAGACTACACCCTCAAGCTTGTGGTTGCTATGGGAAGAAGCCTGGCTCATTTTTTAGGGCGGTGCCCCCTGGTGGTGGATGAAGTCGTGCATCATGCCAGCACAGAACACTTCCTGGAACTGGTCTTGTATCAGCTGGGAGAGAACACCTGAGCTGCCCTGTCACGTGACCCCCTGTGTGTGTGCGTGTGACTCTGCAGGGACACATGCTGGAGAAAGCGGGAATCCTCAACAAGACCAAAGTGATCGATAACGGCAAGAAGATCCGGTGAGAAATGGTGTATGTGTGTGGTGGCGTGTGTTTACGTGACGTGTAACTGGCGCTGTGCTGTGCAGGAAGAACTGGAGTCAGTCGTGGACCGTCCTCCATGGAGGGATCCTCACCTTTCACAGGGACCCCAAGTCTGCCCCCAGCGGAAACATGGTAGGAAGCGGCTTTCACCTTTTGACTTTTCAGGCTCGCACACGTGACCCCTCACCTTTCACCAGTCCAAGGCGTCACAGATTGTTCCGGAATACACGGTGGAGCTGAGAGGAGCTTGGATCGGCTGGGCCTCCAAGGACAAGTCCTCGAAGAAGAACGTGCTGGAGGTCAGCTACGTTGCCGTGGTTACAATTTGAGCTGTGTGTCGACCGGTTGCCCTCCAATACCCTGGCGTGCAGCACACTTACGTGTTATGCTTTGCAGTGACGTTTCTTTCTATGCCGCCACATATTATATTGTATTTAACACTATTCTCAAATGTCACTGTTCCATCACATACTGTATCATGGCACTGTGGTGCATTGAAGTACTGCGAAAGTGTCAGATGTTAATTTGAAGGGAATGGTAAAACAATATACATACAACCATATGCATGCATGCATATATATATATATATATATATATACGTATATATAAATATGTGTGTATGTGTATATATTTGTGTATACATGTTAATATACATATATGTAAAATGTATTTTTACATATACATAAACAATATATATATATTTATGTATGTATGTGTGTATATGTATCTATGTAAATAATGTGTGTGTGTTTGTATGTATATATATATATATGTGTGTATGTATATAATATATATATATGTATATATATATATATATATATATATATACATGTGTGTGTATATATATATATATATATATATATATACATATATACACACAAACCCCGTTCCCATATGAGTTGGGAAATTGTGTTAGATGTAAATATAAATGGAATACAATGATTTGCAAATCATTTTCAACCCATATTCAGTTGAATATGCTACAAAGACAACATATTTGATGTTCAAACTGATAAACTTTTTTTTTTTGCAAACAATCATTAACTTTAGAATTTGATGCCAGCAACACGTGACAAAGAAGTTGGGAAAGGTGGCAATAAATACTTAAAAAGTTGAGAACGGCTCATCAAACACTTATTTGGGACATCCCACAGGTGTGCAAGCTAATTGGGAACAGGTGGGTGCCATGATTGGGTATAAAAGCAGCTTCTATGAAACGCTAAGTAATTCACAAACAAGGATGGGGCGAGGGTCACCAATTTGTAAGCAAATTGTGGAACAGTTTTAGAACAACATTTCTCAACAAGCTATTGCAAGGAATTTAGGGATTTTACCATCTACGGTCCGTAAAATCATCAAAGGTTCAGAGAATCTGGAGAAATCACTGCACGTAAGCGATGATATTACGGACCTTTGATCCCTTAGGCGGTAAAGCATCAAAAACTGACATTGGGCTCATGAACACTTCAGAAAACCACTGTCAGTAACTACAGTTGGTCGCTACATCTGTAAGTGCAAGTTAAATCTCAACTATGCAAAGCAAAACCCATTTATCAACAACACCAAGGAACGTTGCCGGTTTCGCTGGGCCCGAGCTCATCTAAGATGGACTGATGCAAAGTGGAAAAGTGTTCTGTTGTCATACGAGTCCAAATTTCAAATTATATTTGGAAACTGTGGATGTGGTGTCCTCCGGAAAAAAGAGGAAAATAACCATCCGGATTGTTACAGGCGCAAAGTTCAAAAGCCAGCATCTGTGATGGTATGGGGGTGTATTAGTGCCCAAGGCATGGCTAACGTACACATCTGTGAAGGGACCATTAATGCTGAATGGTACATACAGGTTTTGGAGCAACATATGTTGTCATCCAAGCAACGTTATTATGGACGCCCCAGCTTATTTCAGCAAGACAATGCCAAGCCACGATTTACAAAAGCGTGGTTTCGTAGTA